>NC_087176.1:9567500-9572500 GCF_035594125.1 Scylla paramamosain
ATGAGAAGCTACTCCTGACTCTATCCCACAACATAGCCCAACAATCCCGCCTCCTTCCCATCCCAGGCGTCACGCTGCCACGCATGCATCCCACCTCCGATATGACTGACCCTAATAGCAGCTACCCTCTCCACCCTGTAATTCTGTCCACCCTTCTCAGCCACGCCCTCCGCCACTCCTTCATCCTCTTCTCCCTTTGGACCACAGCATCGTCACCTCGCTGGGTCAGGGTCATCAACACTACCAGTCACCCGTCAGTCCACCTTATGATACAGTTCTGAACACTACCGTCACTCACTCACCCACTCACTCATTCACTCATGTAACTCACTCACTTCACAATACTGTAATTTGTGAGTTGCGTAAAGCTTTACTTTTACCACTGCAGCCACCACACACACACACACACACACACACACACACACACACACAGCTATTAAGGTTACTACTAATCACCACACACTGTCGTCACTTACAACAACAACAACAACGACAGAACCACCACCACCACAGCCGTCACCACCACCACCAACAACAACAATAACAACGACCAAAACAATAACAACAACAACTACTACTACTACTATTACTATCACTACTACTACTACCACCTTCACCACATAAACACCACTACCACTAACCACTAATCATTACATCGAAACAGAACCAAAACACCCCAGCAATTCCCACGACCATTACTAGTTGCGTCACCATGATGTGGGTGACAACTGGTGCGCGAGTGACAGGAACCGGAAAACGCGTGTGGAAACTAACCATTTTGAGCAGCGGCAGCGACACCAGAGGCGGCAACGTAGGAGTAACAGCAGAAGTAACAGCAGGAGTAGAGGGGAAGGAAGAGTGAGCCGGGGCCTTTCTCCTCTTAGTGAGCCGAAGGGAAAGAGTCACTCACCTTTATACCTGCTCTTACCCCCCCAAATCTTTCTCCCTCCCCCCACTCTCGCCTCTGCCTCTTTCTCCCTCCCCATCTCCTCCTGCTTCTTTCTTCCACCCCCCTTTCTCGCCTCCCTCCCTCCCTCCCTCTCTCTCTCTCTCTCTCTCTCTCTCTCTCTCTCTCTCTCTCTCTCTCTCTCTCTCTCTCTCTCCTCACATTGGTTCAAAAAGTTCGCCAAGCGTGATATATGTATTCCTGTCATTATGGTAACCCCCAAAATCTACTGGTCTCTTTTAAGTCTGTTCGTTTCTCTCTCTCTCTCTCTCTCTCTCTCTCTCTCTCTCTCTCTCTCTCTCTCTCTCTCTCTCTCTCTCTCTCTTCTTCTTCTTCTTCTTCTTCTTCTTCTTCTTCTTCTTCTTCTTCTTTTTCTTCTTCTTTTTCTTCTTTCTTCTTCTTCTTCTTCTTCTTCTTCTACTTCTACTACTACTACTACTACTACTACTACTACTACTACTACTACTACTACTACTACTACTACTACTACTGCTGCTGCTGCTAATGCTGCTGCTGCTGCTGCTGCTGCTGCTAATAACTTTTTTTTTTCTGTTTTTTTACGTACGAGTGTGTTTGCCTTTCTTCTCCTCTCCTTCCCTCCCTCTACCTCCTCCTCTCCTCCTCCTCCTCCTCCTCCTCCTCCTCCTCCTCCTCCTCCTCCTACTCCATATGCCCATAACTTCTTTCACAACCACGAATGTGTTCTTTCTCCGCTTATACAGTCAAGAACTCTTTTTCAAATAATTAAAAAGTTCACTCGTTTTCTCCCCTTCTCTCATAAACAGTAACCCTTTTAACATTCCTAATTTTTCCCTTTCTTTTTCTCTGTCTCTTGAATAAACGAATATAATAGCGAATTCTTCCTTTCCCTCTCTTTCTTTTCTTTTTCCTTTTTTTTTAGTTTCCATCTCCTTTTATTCTTCTTTATATTCTTTTCCTTCTCTTTTTTTTTTATAACAGTGTCTCCTCTTCCTCATCTTCTCTCCGATCTTCCTGTTTTCTTTTCTCTTTATTTTCATTCTTTTTTTTCCTTTTCTCTTATTACTTTGCTTATGTCCCTGCTAGAGGTTAAAGGTCAAGGAATTTCTCTCTCTCTCTCTCTCTCTCTCTCTCTCTCTCTCTCTCTCTCTTTCTGCTATAAGAAAGTGCCTCGGCGTGCTACAAACAAGAGAAAGAGAGAGAGAGCGAGAGAGAGAGAGAGAGAGAGAGAGAGAGAGAGAGAGAGAGAGAGAGAGAGGAGAGAGAGAGTAAAAAAGTGGACAGAATAATATGTTCGTCCGGTTCTCTTAACCTGTCCCAGTCTTCTCCTTTCCCTCTCCAACACCCCTCTCCCCCAGTTCCCTCTCCAACTCGCCCCGCTCCGCCCCGCTCCGCCCCCGCCCCTCTGCCTCCCTTTACCTTCCATGCCCCACCTCACCTCTCCACGCGTCACCCCGCCCCTCACCCTTGTCTTCCTCTCTCCCCGTCTCCCAGTGTTTCTCTTTTGCTCTCTTACTTTCAGTGGTCTATTTCTTCAAGCCTTGTCTTTTAATGTAATGGGTACTGGAGGAGGAGGAGGAGGAGGAGGAGGAGGAGGAGGAGGAGGAGGAGGCGGAGGAGAGGAGAGAAGAAGGAGGAGAAGGAGGAGGAGGAGGAGGAGGAGGAGGAGGAGAGCAAAGGACAGCGTCAACTTTACGCAAACAAATACACACACACACACACACACACAGAGAGAGAGAGAGAGAGAGAGAGAGAGACGAGAGGAAGAGAGAGAGAGAGAGAGAGGAGAGAGAGAGAGAGAGAGAGAGAGAGAGAGAGAGAGAGAGCGAGAGAGGTGTTATGCAAATTTTAGAACTACAGAGAACTGACTAATTAACACCTTCACCTGACCTGCGTACCTTTCTTTACAGCACAGGTGTCTCAAAGCGGCTGACTTTAAGGGTTGACAGACACGCTACTGCTTGTTCTTCCCCTTGCGTTCCTTTGTGTTGGTCTACCCCGTATTAATCTACACTGGCACACCGTCTTGTCTAACTGTGGCCTCAGCTTTAGTGCAAGTCGGTACCAAAGTGACCAGTCTTCGTTGTACAGCCGTATGGTACAAGGAGGAAAAGGTACTGTCTTCCTTTCGTGATTAAATTCCAAGGTTGTGTTGTTGTTAATTTCAAGTGATGCCAAGATAATCAGTCTTCTTCGTGTTACTGTCTTACTTTCGTCATTAAATTCCAAGGTTATGCTATTAATTTCAAGTGATGCCAAAATAAGCAGTCTTCTTTGTGGTACTGTCTTCCTTTCGTCATTAATTTCCAAGCTTAAGTGATGCCAAAATAGCTAGTCTTCATCTTTGTACTGTCCTGCTTTCGTGATTAATTTCCAAGCATATGTTGTTGATTTCACGTGATGCCGAAATAAATAGTCTTCTTCGCGGTACTGTCCTGCTTCTCGTGAATAATTTCCAAGTTTATATCATTAGTTTCAAGTGGTGCCAAAATAACTCGTCTTTCTTCGCGGTACTGTCCCTACTTTCGTGATTAATTTCATAGGTGAAGTATTCAATTTCAAGTGGTGTCTGAATAATCTTAATTTTAACCTGCGGCAAATTTTCTGGGTAAATAAACCATCTCAAGCTATTTACCATTTACTACGGTGCATCTACCTTGTCTGTAATTAGTCCATGTCGCTGTGGTATCATGATTGCTAGTGTCTCTTACCTGAGGGCGGCGGTCACTAGTGGGAGGCAATTCACAGGTAAACAGAAAGGTGAGGTCGCCAGGTGAATGTCTGTTCTCATGGCAAGGTGACTTAAACAGGTGATGCTACTGGTGGTGGTAGTGGTGGAGAGAGAGAGAGAGAGAGAGAGAGAGAGAGAGAGAGAGAGAGAGAGAGAGAGAGAGAGAGAGAGAGAGAGAGAGAGAGAGAGAGAGAGAGAGAGAGAGACGGGTGGGGGTAGATTTCTATGGCACGCGTGGTTGTGGTACAGAATCTGAGGAACGGAACCTTCGAGTGATGTAGAAGAAAAAAAAAAATCTGTCATTATTTTATCTCCCTGTTGTACTTCCTCCTCGGGGCAGGACACTTTCTCTCTCTGGTCTGGTTTTGCTACTTTCCCTCCCTCCCCTACTTCCCTTCATTCCTCCGTCCCTCCATCTTCTACTTCCTCCTTCTCTCCCTCCATCCATCTATCAATCCTTCTTTCTTTCTCTCTCTCTCTCTCTCTCTCTCTCTCTCTCTCTCTCTCTCTCTCTCTCTCTCTCTCTCTCTAGATATATACATGAATTAGTGAGTGAATGAATGAATAGATAAATGAATATGTAGGTGAGTAAATGTTTATCTTTCTGTCTGTCTGTCTCTCTGTCTGTCTCTCTGTCTGATTGGCTGACTGGTGACTTTTCCTGCCTGTCTTCAATATATTTATGTATTTGATTACTTTTATTAATTTTGATGATAATAATAATAATAATCTAAAAGTACTCTCTCTCTCTCTCTCTCTCTCTCTCTCTCTCTCTCTCTCTCTCTCTCTCTCTCTCTCTCTCTCTCTCTCTCTCTCTCTGTGGCTACTTTCGGAGCTGCGCCACAAATTTCACTCCAAATCTAATCATCTACTTTTTATAGGGATGGTTAGCAAGGGAGGAGGACGGGCAAGGGGGAGGGTGAAGGGAAGGGAAGAAGGTGGAGGGGTAAGTGAAATTGGACAAAACTGACCACTTCTGGGTTCATAGAGAAGGGATGAAGGAGGGAAGGGTTAAGAAGGGTGTGGATGGGGGAGAAAAAGGGGAGGTAGGAAGGGGAGGAAGAAAGGGCTATGAGGACTATAAGGAGGAGTGGATGACAGGAAAGGATGAGAGAAGCGAAGGAAAGAAAGGGGAAGAGAAAATAGGGTTAACCTTTAGAGAGAGAGAGAGAGAGAGAGAGAGAGAGAGAGAGAGAGAGAGAGAGAGAGAGAGAGAGAGAGTTATCATGAGTAGAGGGAAGTTATGTTGATGTAGACGGATCTTGGGCAGGAGCGGCCTGATTCGGTCAGACTGTACGCTATCCACAAGCTTACAATCTTCGGAACTGCTTGGCTGATGACAAC
>NC_087176.1:9580000-9582500 GCF_035594125.1 Scylla paramamosain
GGGTTTGAAACTTGCTTCTTCTGACGCAAGAAACAACAGATAAACAAAGAAAAAGCAACGAAGAAGTAAAGCTAGAGCAAAAGAAGAGAGAGAGAGAGAAAAAAAAAAAAAGAGAAAATGAAACTATCGAGAAATAGGTAATAAATTAACTGATAGTCTTTTCTCTTCCTTTCTCTCACACTTTCCAATCTGAAAATATACACATAGAAAAAGAAAAGCAGCGAAAAAATGTAGGCAAGAGAAAATTAAATAAAGGAAAGTAAAAAAATAAATAAATCGATAGTAAGTGAATGATTTGCGTTTATCTTTCTTCTTCTGACACTTTCTATTAAAAAAAAAGAGGGAGAGAGAAAAAAATGAATCTACAAGTCGAAAAAGAAAGCAAAAATAAACAAAAGACAGTAAATGGAATAAATGTCTTTTATCTCCTAAAACTTTCTGTACTGATAAAAAAAAAAAAAAACGAAATAATAAACAGCACGAACATGGAAATCAAACTAAAAAGCGTGCAAAATAAAAACCAAACAAACATATGTTTATCAACATCCGCGCAGCGTTGGGTGGCCATGGATAACGAAGCGATTCAAAACATGATAGCAATTCAGATTTCATTTCCGTTAGGACATTAATTTTGTAGGGAAGAGAATAGAAAACGAGACATCAAAGCTCGCCATGCATGGAAAAACTGTGCATTTTTTTTTATCATCATCATCATCATCATCATCATCATCATCATCATCATCATCATCATTCTTCTTTTAACCTATTTTGATTCGTAACGCTTCTTAGGTCATCCATTCCTTGCTCCTGCCATTCTAATTCTGCTTCTGTTTCACTATTACTATTCCTCAGTCATTTTTTTTTTTCCCTCAACTGTGTGTTACGAAAACTTTTTAAATATTTCATCATCTTTCCTGACTCAGCTTCATCCCCATACAGACCCAGTACTGTACAGTCGCAGTCATAACTTGTGTCCTGGTTCGCCATGATGAATCGTAACCAGCTCAGGTCCCTCCCCTCCCGCCGGCACCTCGCACGCCTCTCCTTACGACGCACCGGTGTTCAAACCTTCGAATCTGAGCTGGTTACGATTCATCACGGCGACGAAGCAGGACACAACTTATGACCGCGTCTTTGCCTCGCCCCGCTCCGCCCTTGAAAACAGAAGACTGAATTCCTCAACACCTTGGCGTCTCATCCCTGACATTTTACATAAGAGCGGAGACAAATAAGAGGAGCTGCAACAAGCCATCAGGCCAACACTTACGAAACATGTCTACCTAGTTCCACCAATCATCTTCATCCATAAATTTGTCCATTCTTTTGAAGCTCTCTGATGATCCAGCGCTAACCTGATTATCGAGTGTATTTCATTCATCTACAACTCTATTCCAAAACCAGTTCCTTTCTATATCTTTTTTTAATATACCTTTATTAAGCTTCAATCCATTACTTCTCGTATTACTGCAGTTCTCGAGGGCGTTTCCTGATAGTGTAACGTGTTTCGCGTCGTCAGTGGGAAAAAACCGTCAAGAAAACTCGAGTAATCATCTCTGTAGCCTTTGAAAAGTGTCGTGATGATATAACGACACGTATTCTTAAATTGCCTCCTCATCATGACTGATTTGAAAGGTCTTATAAATCCTTAGCAAAGTTCTCTCGGGTGATTTGCCTGTCGATGATGTAGAATACTTGGTAATCTATCACTGGAATTACTGGAACACCATTAAAACCCTCTGTAACTACCTTAAGAGACTTCCCCCTTCTTTTCTCCCTCTTTCTGTGTACTAAAATGAGCAACGGGAAGTGACGCGAGTGAATAACTGAGAGAACGGAGGTTTAAAGGCTAACTTAACTATTCCGTTTTCTGTCAGCTTATATGTAGGCTTCTTTTATTTCCGTCTGTCTACCTGTCTCTCTGTCTACTTCCCCATCCGTCCATCTATCTGTCTGCCTCTTTGTCTGCCTGCCACTTAGTTATTGATAGGTAATTACAGCAGCGACATAACGAGGCAGTCAATGGTTGTGGGTGAGTGTGATGTAATAGTTGGGTCTGTCATTGTCTCTCCTTCCACGACCTTCCTGCCTATCTAAGCTGTCTCCGTCCCTTACTTGATTATTGGTTAGTAATTATAGCAGTGACAGACCGAGCTGGTACATGCTGGTGGTGAGTGTGACGGGCTTGTTTTGTTCTCTTAAAGACGAAAAAATACTGTACCTACTTGTCTTCCAAAGTGACTGATTATGACGATGATTTGAATGATACCACTACTACTACTACTACTACTACTACTACTACTACTACTACTACTTTTACTGCTGCTGGTACGACTACTACAACTGCTACTACTACTAATACTATTACTACTGCTGCTGCTGCTGCTACTGCTGCTAGAACTACTACTACAACTACTACTACTTTTACTGCTACTACTACTACTACTACTGCTGCTGCTACTACTACTACTACTACTACTATTACTACTAACATCATCAACAT
>NC_087176.1:9587500-9590000 GCF_035594125.1 Scylla paramamosain
AAAAAAAAAAAAGAGAAAAAAGAAAAAAAAGAAAAAAGAAAGCCAGGATGATTACGTACAAAAAACATAACAAAAAATAAAGAAAAAAAAAGAAAAAGAAAAATAATAAAAACGGGGATAGCAGCTTGACTAAGAAATAAATAAAATATAACTGAATAACCGAGAGATGATTAAAAATGCCAAAGGAGAACCAAGGAAATACCGAAATGCTGAGGCACGTGGAGGCAGAAAGCGTTGAGTGAAAATTGATGTAATGAGAACAGATTTATGTAGATCAGATAAAAGCACGTCCTTGAAGGGATTAACACACACACACACACACACACACACACACACACACACACACACACACACACACAACTATACAGGATATAAAAAAAAAAGCAAGTTAAGATTAATTGAACGAAATCAATATACGTACACGATAACGCATTAAACTTTCGCCTTTACAACACAAGATTAAATGGAAAATAAATCACGTCAAGAAGAATAGTGCAACGTTTAACCTTAAATAATGTTTCTTCGTTATAAGTGAGTGGCTGGAGGAAACATTTTGCCACTGAGCGCCACGAAAATGAACGAAACATTTCACCATTGAACACCACGAAAATAAACGACTAACACCAAACATCTACACTACGTAACTCAACTGTGGTTATAGATGTCGTTTATTATATCGTTGTCCGTCAGTGTCTTTCATATAAGCGATCTTCATATATCTTCACTATATATGTACTATCTTTCAAATGTAGTACCTTCATTACCTAGTGTCTTTATTATATGCGCTCTGTCTTTAATATTCACTACATTTACAGCATCTTCATTGTATATCTCCACTATACAATATTTTCATTAGCCAGTACTTTAAATATCTAGCATCTTTATTACTCGGTAGTTTTTTATAATGCAGTATCTCAGTAATGCAGTGGTTGGCGCTTCTGGCTGTGAATCCGTGGGCCGCAATCCAGACAGTCGGCACGCAGCTCGCTCACCTGTGCATCCTTCCCTCAGGTTGATCGATAAATGGGTACCTGCGGAAACCTGGGAGGGTAAATGTAAACTGTGAACACCTGGGTCCATATTTTGAAACGCTCCTATGTCGCACCTCCCCTCGCGCTACATTCAAAAGCCTCTACTTGAAGCTACATAGATTTTTGATGGTGTTTTTATGTTTCTAGTGATAGATTAACGAGACTTTTGCATTATTAATAGGAGAAATAGTCTTCAGAACCCGGCTAATCATCTCTGTGGCCTTTGAAAACAGTGGTGAGAGAGCAAAGCGTTTCAGAATACATGCCCTGGACGTCTAAGTGGCCTTGTGCCCCGCGGTAGGGATGATCCACAGACTGAATGAAAGACCAATGAGGAGTCCCACGGCCACGCGCAGCTGTACACTATGCCCGCACCTTTACCTTTTACTATACAGTGCCTTTATTATCCCTTGTAGTACGGTGGCCCACAAGACTGTCCCTTCCCACATGGGGCCGACGTGTGTGTGAGCGGTGCCTTGCCTGAGCCACCCCGTGTAGGATTGCAGGTCTGGTACATAGATAGATGGGTAGGCATTATTCTCTAGTGTCTTTATTATGCAACATCTTTATTATATGTACAGCTTTCTTCCAGTATCTGCGTGAGTCAGTGAGATCGAGTTGTATTGTTCTAAGAGCGCCAAGTATGAATGTGACGAATATTAACACATAACTCTAATGTATCTAATGAACCAGTGTTTAGAGTTGTCATTCATTGATATGTAATATTTTCTTTTTGTATTTTTCAGTGAGTTTGAGATTATTTTTTACTAGTGCATATAAAAAACAAAATAAATGTAATACACTTAACGCCACAACGTGTGCAGCCGCCATTCATCAGGATCTTTACCTTCCCGCGGCCTTGCGTGAGGCAACGGACGCAGCTCGCCTTAATGAATTAATCCATTTCATACACAAAAATTATTAATGACGCAATAACTCTACCAAGATCAAGAGTCAAGATTACATTCAGAAGTCACACCAGCCTGTGCAGTGATGATAAAGGTACTAGATGTGAAGTTCTTTATAAGATCACAATAAACTCGACTAAGTATTGTTTACAGCTATAATATATTGCAGTTTTCCTCTTACACTGTCGGACCAGTGACTCACAACACTTGCGCTTCTCATCAGTGAGTCACGAAGAAAAAATATAGATAACAGAATGATTAATACATTTGACTCAAGTGTTTGTAGGTGTTATTTATTATGTCCTCCATCTTCCTTTACGCTTTCAGACCACCAGATAAACTCACATTGTCATTTCTTACCACCAGATCTAACAAAAATATAGGAAAAAGAAAATGACTGGAGACCTCCATCGCTTTATACCATTCAGAGTTGTCATTTATTACATTCTCCTTTTTTTTCGGTATCTTTTCAAAACAGTAGATTAATTCCCATGGTCGTCGTGATCACTCAGTCCAACAAAAAATATAATTGATAACAGAATAGCTCCATCATTTTATTCA
>NC_087176.1:9595000-9605000 GCF_035594125.1 Scylla paramamosain
AGAGGTTGGCGGGGAGGCCCATTGAGGACGCCATCGATACGGACTTCAGCGGGGACATGCGCAAAGGACTCCTGGCCATTGGTGAGGATGCGCGGGTGTAGGGACAGGAAGGAGGAACTGTTTTTGTGGTGTTGTGGTGTTGTGGTGGTGTTGTACCTGTAAGGGCCTTCTTTCCTTGTTTTGTTTTTTGTTTGTTTTGTTAGTTTGTTTTGTCTGTTTGTTTTGCGTTTATTTTATTTATTTATTTTTTTTGCGTGTTATGGAAGCTCTTTAACGAAATGCAAACCTAACTAACTTGACAAACTAATTGACTGACTGAATAGTTGAGTAATTAATTTACAAACTAACTGGTTAAATAACTGAATAACTAAATGAATGAATGAATGAATGAATGAATGAATACATATAGACAGACAGATAGACAGATTCAATAGATAAATTAATGATATGGACAAGAAAAATTACAGTCATGGGCATTTTTTTCATTTATTGCTGTTATTTTTTTTATTTGATTCACTGATTTCACTCTAAGGAGCTTTTTCTTTTCTATTTCATCTATTTTTTCCTGAAGATTTCAGGTTTCCCAGGTACGAGTACTTGCGAGTATCATGATTTGTCTTCATGTGAATCACTTTATTACTGTGGTGTTCGTGAAGTCCATTATTTCACGTCCTTCTTGGTGCGGGAGTGAGAGGACTAAGTGCATACATTAACAGGAACAAGATTTACACCCTTTCACTGCGGTATGGAAATATTCACAGCACTAAAAGCAATGTATGGAGTTTTTCTGAGCACCTACATAAAAAAATTGTATTAAAGAAAATATTTTGCAATTTCTAGCTAGTAAGGTGTTTGTCAGTGGGTGCGAAACAAGAAAACATGTCTCGAAGTGGTTAGTAATTAAGGAAAGATATGCCAAATAGCAGTGCAAGGGTGCAGAAAATGACACAGAATAATACAGGTTTGACTGAGAGTACTCGATTCCTTTCAGTTCAGCGTGTGCGGGATCCTCTTGGATTCTATGCGGAGCGGCTCAACCAGACGATGGCAGGGCCGGGCACGGACGACAAGGCGCTCATCCGCATCATCGTGTCCCGCTCTGAGGTGAGGCTAGGCACTCTTCACGCACTTCTTTCTTATTTTCTTCTCTTTTCGCCGTTTTCCTAGGTTGGCGCAGTGCACAAGTCTCCTTCAGTTGTTTCTGTCTCTTACATCTCCCTAGCATTTCTTCTTCTCCATTCGTCTTAGAGTCAGGAGTTGGCGCCATGTAGAGTCCCATCCAGCTGTGTCTGTCTCTTGCATCATCCTCTGTGCGTCCCATCCTTTGCTGTTCTAAAGGAATTCCATCTCTCCATCTCACTCTCTGTCTTCCCCTCGATCTTCTTCCCTCAACTGGCTTTCTGCAGGCTCTTTTAATCGGTTCCTGGTCTTTTTTTGACGCATTGCACTTATATCGCTCCTTGCCGCCACCATCTTGCCCTTCACCCTCCCCACGGCAACTCTTATCTCCTGCGTGTTAGGATCGTATTCTGAAACACTTCTGCGCCGCACCTGCACTGCTTTCAAAAGGCTATAATTGAAATTACTAGAGTTTTTAAGAGTGTTTTTACAGTTGTAGAGATACATTAACAAAATTTCCACATTGTTAACAGGAGAAACGCTCTTGAGAATTTGGCTAATCATGTCAGTGGCGCTTGGGAATAGTTGTTGTGAGAGAGTAAAGTGTTTCTGAATATGATTAGTAGGAAGGGAAGAGACAATTTCTTTTTGTAATATCCACTTGTAACTTGTAAGTATTAGGAATATCACGTTAGGAAGCTGCGGAGTCTTTATTGAGCGCCTGCTAGAATAATGAAAACACTTATAAACTCCAGTGAATTCCATTAGAGACTTAAAGAAAAAAAAAAAAAAAAAACTCGTAGACATGAGACGCAGAGATGCTTAAGGGTACGGACTGAGAGTATAATGATTCTGCATGTCCTGAGTGGAATGTTGCCGACCTTTGACTGTCTCGGTACGACACGTGAATCATGTTAGCGGAAGAGCAAAAAGTCAAGTATCTATTATCTACCTGTACGCAAAACAGTAAGATAAAACGTAATAATAATAATGCGACGGAGAAGTATCATTAGAGAGTCAAGGAGATAAAACAACAACAACAACAACAACATCTAACATTAATATGACAGAAAGAAGCATTTATGTGGATGTTCACCTGCTTCTCAATTCCAGCCTTTTAGAAAACTTTGTAACAATTGAAAAATAAAGCATATAGAAGCAGAATCATAAAATAAAATGAAATAATAATGAAGAAGAGATCAATAAGTTAGTCAAATATTACACGCAGAGAAGTGAAAGAAAGCTTAATCATATCGAGGAAAAAAGTCCAGTTAAGGAACCCAACATCTACAAACAAAGTAGTCAAAGAAAACGTAGTAATAAGGCGACGGAGAGCTACAATGAAAGGGATACTAATATATTTCTTGCACGTGGCCGCAGATCGACTTGGCAGACATCAAGGAGCGCTACAAGGAGATGTACGACAGGGAGTTAGCGGATGACGTGAGGGACGACACTAGCGGGGAATACCAGAAGCTGCTACTTGCCATCATCAACAACTAGCAACACACCACTGCTAGTACCGGCTAGTCACGCCACACCTTGCTACACCACAACAGAGGGAGTGATAATCTGTTTCTCACCACTAGGGATTCAACACCAGAACCTCTTTTACTATTAAGAGGTAGCAATATCATAATCTTAATCTTTTTACTGCGATATGTAGCAATTCGCCTCACTAAAAGCAAAGCATGGAATCTTTATAAGCATCTACAAGAATGAAGGGGATAGAAAAGATTAGATATTGCAATGTCTAGCCACTACGATGTTTAGAGGTGGCTGTAGCGTAAAACAAGCAAGGATATCATAGAGTGTTTAGTAATTACGGTGGATGTATCGAAGAGAAGTGAAAGGGTTAATGGGAAAAGGCTTAGTGGACTTTCCCTCATCACCAGTTGTTTGTAATATCACCAACACCACATAAGCGTGACACAACACGCTCATCTAGCAACACCAGTAACCAAATACGAGAACTCGCTATCACACACGACCAACAACACCTGCCATCACCAGCTAGGATCATCGGCAGCACGCAGGAGGAACAGAAAAACTCCTTTTCATCATCATCATCACTACAACACTAATAATACAGTCACGGTCCAATGTAGAGTAACACACCACAACACACTCACTCCCCCTGCGTTCGGTGTTCACCCTCAACCTGAAGTCCTCTGATCTGTTGAGAATCATTCGTTGAGTTTTGTAAGACTGTCAGGGAACTTCAGGTTGAGTGCTGAAGGTTACGAGACTTGTGAACATGACTGAAACCAGAGCCTGTTTTTCTCACCAGCTGTAGCAACACCACCACCACCACCAACACCAGGCTGGAGAAACAAAATAAATCGTCACTCTTGTTCTTAGCTACCACCACCATCACCACCAGCACCACCTGCTAGCAAGATCACTAACTACAGAACCATCAGCTGCTTTTAAATACCGTTATTACCACTTTTAACGAGCTAATTGACTGACAAAAGTAAACGATGAAGAAAGAAACAAGTAAAGCACCATTACTTACATATTTATAAACTAGTTAATTTAGAACCATAGGAAGGCAGTATCCACAAAACTTTCTAGACATAATGATGAAGAGTTAAGTTAGAAATATAATATACTGTTTCTTTTGTAGTTTATCAACTTATTTATTGATTTAGCGGCGCCGCAACAAGAGGGTAACAAGACGCCACTTAAGGTTTGCAAATTTAGTCATGATAATTCTCGAAGCTTTAAGGAAAGTGCCTTAATGATGTCAATATTAATACTGTTGTTAATGTTAATACTGAACTGTACGGAGGAAGGTTTAGATTTTCAGTTAAATATCTCCATCGTTCTCGCTTTTATTTCATTATCCGATTATAAAAAAAAAAAAACTGAAATAATATGATTAAAAATAAAGAAGAAGGAGAACAAGGACAAGAAGAAGAACGAGAAGAACAAGAAGAACAAGATCAACAAGAATAAGAACAAGCGAGAGAGAGAGAGAGAGAGAGAGAGAGAGAGAGAGAGAGAGAGAGAGAGAGAGAGAGACGACCATTGAACACATGTCACTAGCATACACCCACAGTTACACACACACACACACACACACACACACACATTCTTTCTCCCTTCCCCTCCTATCATTCTAAGCTCGGGTTCACAGAGGCTAACTACTGCTGATAACACTTTCATAACCCAGAAGCCAACCCATAGAGAGCTTTGTAGGGTTCGATAACCTTCCTTCACAATATGTAGGGGATGCCACCCAGCTACCCTCATGAACCCAAACCTTTTAAGAATAATAATAAAAAAATAATAATAATGCACTGATTTATGAGTAAGTGAAGTAGAGGCAGTGAGGGAAAACTATGAGAGAGGGAAACTTGAAGGCCAAGATCCATAAACAGTCAACTGTCATCACAACTCTTTTCAGTCGCCACAAAGATGATTGGCTAAGTTTAAAGAGTGTTTCTTATCTTACTGATGTAAAAATCTTGTTAATCTGTCAATTGAACCATAGAAATATCCCTAAAACCCCGTGTCCCTTCAGCTAGAATCCTTTGAAAGTAGTGTAGGTGTGGCGCAGAGTGTCTTTAGATTATGGTCCCAAGTTAGGGCATGCCAGACACGTCATCTGTTCCTTGTAACACTCTGTTCTGTTTGTCGTTGGGTGAAGGTAACTACAGACACATACAGGTAGTCTGTAGATGAGCAGAGCATGCATACCTTATCATTTTTTTTAATCTTTATTCTTTTATTTATTAATTTATTTTTTTGTTTTATTTTATTTTATTTTATTTACTTATTTATTTATTTATTTATTTTTGCCGCATGAAACGACCTTACCTGAGAACTGAAACTGAGAGTAAAAGTGCCAGAATAAAGTTGGTATACTTAATTAAGAAAAAGAACGACATAAACGGCAAGCATTTTCTTTTAAATCTCGTATGGCATAATATACTTGACTGAAATTGAGTTAGTTAAGATAGAAAAAAAAAAAAAAAGCAGATTGGCAACGAAACACTCTGACATACGTGAAACAAAACTACACAAACCACAACTACTTTCATTCCTAAACTTCATAAACCACAGCGGGATAATCTTACGTGGAGACTGAAAAAAAAAAGTATAACATGCAAAACAGTGAGATAAACGCTCGGACAGTTAAAAGACATTACAAAATAAACCAGGATAATTTTCTCATTCTCACATCACAGTCTTAGGAGAGGCAATGTCCGATGTTAGGGAATCTGGGAATCTTAAGACAACAAGGAGAGCCTCGATAACACTATCACTGATAAGGCGACGTGGGGGCACCGGAGCAGATAGGCAAAGGGAGGGAAGATGGAGACTTGACTGAAAAGTAGAGTGGAACAGCGAGTAAGGAGAAAAGAGAAAGGAAAAGGAAGAAAAGTCAGATAGAAGGAAAAAAGGGGAGGTTAAAGAAGATGAAAAATAAGAAGGAAAAAAGTAAACGGTCATGAAAGACGGAGAGAGGGAGAGAATAAATGAGGGAGGGAGGGGAAGTGCCTGGGCATAAAGGAGGGTGGAGAGAGGGAGAGGAGGCAGTGAGGGAGGCAAGAGGGAGGAGGGAGGGAGGGAGGGAGGGAGGATGAAAGGTGGGTAAGACCTCACTCGAGTCCCGTACTTCGCACTCTCCACCTGTACCTTGGCCTCTCGCACAGGTAAGTCAATCCTCTGGCCTCACTCTGCCTCACGGGGCCACACCAGTCACTCGCCTGCCCCTCAAGCCCTCCGCGGGGCACCCAGGATATCCCAGGCGGCAGGAGCGGAGACGGATACTTTTTTTTTATTAACTTTAACTGAAGCCATTTATTCCCATCATCACCTGCTGCGTTTGTGATGTTCGTGTTGCAGCCTCTTAAATAGTTTTTAAATTTCACGGTGTTCAGAATGTTGACAAAGAACTACCACAACAGTAAAGGAGTTCATTCTTATCCTGTGGCATCTCGTTTTCTTTAAGTGATGCCTGAATGTTCTCCCGTTTTCTTGTTCCGTGCCACTGAAATGCAGGAGTGCGTTCTTATTACGTTGAATGACAATGTTTACTCGTAATTCTTGTGACCTTGAGGACGTTCGTTGTTTTTATGGTTTACTTGGAAACGTTTTCTGAAAATGACGTTAGGAAAAGATGAATGCTGAGATAGTGTTGTTTGTTCCCCTTTATCTCTGACTCTTAACATACTGATTGTGTTGCTTCTCTCATTTGTGCTGTTATATAATGAGGCCCTAGTTTCTCTCTCTCTCTCTCTCTCTCTCTCTCTCTCTGAATGCGTTCTCTTTCTTCCTTTTTTTTTATTTTTGTTTCTATATGCCGAAGTTGTTCCATTTCCTTTGTTTTTCCCCGTTTTCTTCGCTTTCTCCATTACCCTTTCTATCTCGCGCATAGAAATGAGGCGAAATGATACATAGAGAGAGAGAGAGAGAGAGAGAGAGAGAGAGAGAGAGAGAGAGAGAGTGTCTGTGTGCGTGTGTTGCGAATCACGTTCAAGCCCTATCTGTTGACTATCGATTTCTTTTTTTTTTTGCTCTTTAACAAATGATAAAGTGTCACCTACACATTACAGTTACTCTCACTTTATTATCTTAGCTCGTAGACAAATGATAGAGAGCCGCTTTCACATTACAGTTATTCTCACTTTATTGTCTGTGGTTCTCTTCTTGTTCACTGAGATCGTCCAGGGTTACGTACAAGTGTTAATGTTCAACAGGGATATTTTCTAACGTTTCAGGAATGACTTGTCGAGTTCTCATGCGTATTTTTCTATTGATAAAAGCAGAATATTTGTTAAACTATCACTGCAATCATGAAAACATCCTTGAAACCACCGATAAGTTCTGCTTTAACCTGTTCAAAGTTGTAGAGATAAGACACAGAAGTGTTTGAGGTAATGTGGGTTATATTCTTGTGTCATGTTCCCATTAGTAGTCAAAGGATTGTAGATAATAT
Source organism: Scylla paramamosain (assembly GCF_035594125.1). Lineage (NCBI taxonomy): Eukaryota > Metazoa > Arthropoda > Malacostraca > Decapoda > Portunidae > Scylla > Scylla paramamosain. Next base: position 9,602,070 of record NC_087176.1, read on the forward strand.
GATGTACGGACATGTTCAGAAGTCGGGTAACATTCTGAATTATTTTCCACTGATTTTGGTGTTTTCCCTCAATGTTAAGTCCTCACTCCTTATAAAATCTAACAGTTGATCGATTCTGAACATGCTGGAGGACTTTTAGCACAGAGGAAGAGAAAGGTGTACTGTACATTGCTCGATATTAGTGTACTTGTTCCTCTGCGTTCTGATCTGTCCCTGTCGTCACAACCTGCTGGTATCCTAATACACTTACGGGGAGAAAGGAACGCATGCATATTTTTTTTAGCCTAGAAAGCAAAGAAACTCTCTCCTGAGGCGCGTTAATGCCACTACGCGACATGAATTTTTCCTTGATCCTTTCTTTCCCCCGCCGCAGCGAATGTGTTCTGTCACTTCACATTTCTCGCTCCTGCTGGCTGGTAGTGACGGCCTGGCCTGTCTGGTGCCTGTCTGTCTCACCTACCAAGGCATTTACTGCTACTACTACTATTACTACTACTACTACTACTACTACTACTACTACTACTACTACTACTGCTGCTACTACTACTACTACTACTACTACTACTACTACTACTACTGATACTACTACTACTACTTCTACTACTACTACTACTACTACTATTGCTACTACTACTACTAACTACTACTACTACTACTACTACTACTACTACTACTACTACTACTACTGTTTCTGCTCCTGCTGCTGCTGCTGCTGGTGCTGCTGGTGGTGCTGCTGCTGCCGCGACTACTACTACTACTACTACTACTACTACTACTATTACTTCTACTACTACTACTACTGCTACAAATACTGTTGCTGCTGCTGCTGATTCTAATACTTTTGGAATATATATATATATATATATATATATATATATATATATATATATATATATATATATATATATATATATATATATATATATATATATATATATATTGTAAAAAAAAAAAGGGAAATCGAAAAGCGAGTCTTGCTGGCTTCCTTCACTAAAAAGTCAAAAGAAGAAGAAGACGAAGAAGAAGAAGAAGAAGAAGAAGAAGAAGAAGAAGAAGAAGAAGAAGAATACTCGTAACTAATGTACAGAGATTAACACAATGAATATTACAACAAATAAAAATCGTAATTAATAAATCCTACTAATAAGTAAATGTTTTAAGGATGAAAGGAAGCGACACTGATTCGTGTTAAGGCAATGCCGGGGGGAGTGAGAGGATCGGGTCTTTCTGATCCCCTGTTGCTGCAGCGGTGAGTGGGGGCTTGGGACGTGGCTCACCATAACGCTGCCTGCTGAACGAACCTTTATGGGAACACACGCCCTGTCACGAGCGGCAAACTATGGGACATGCTTTCATTTTAGTTTTGTTTATTTTTAAGCTTCGGGTGAAAAAATAACGTTTGGGATGAGAGAGAGAGAGAGAGAGAGAGAGAGAGAGAGAGAGGGAAAGAGAGAGAGTTTGCGTGTGTGTGTAGGTGTAACTGATCCTGAATCACGCAACGAGCTAGACAGGTTTCGAGACTGTCAAATGTACCTTCCCGTAAACCCACGAAGCCCCGAACCATGCGGTAACGAATTTTCACGTGGTTAACAATAATTACCTCAGCAACGCGTGCACACACACACACACACGCACACACACACACACTTATTAATATATATACATGCACCAACGCATAGATAATTTCAAAACCGAAACTTTACTATACATGATGAAAAAAATGACTAAAGGTGATTCGTATTTCATCATAACGAACCATTGAAGATGCAATTTCTCATACTTTCCCGCCAAACGCTCGGTGTAGGAGTGAAGAACAAGAGCCTGAACTGTATTAAAAAGAGAAGAAGAGAAAAAAAGAAGAGAAAGAGAAAGAGAGAGAGAAAAAAAAAATATTAATAATCTAGTAACAGGTACCAATTTAACTGCACAGCATTAAATATATCAAAGTGGCGTTCAAATTTAAACTAAAACGAGCAGTTGCAATAATACGACGAAGAAAAGGAACCTGTACTGTAATGAAAGAAACGAAATGAAAAAGCAAATTATTAACAATCCAGCGATAATAACCAATTTAACTGTACAGCACTAAATATACTGAAGCGACATAAAATTGACACTAAAAATACCAATAAACGAAAGTTACAATAATACAATAAGGAAAAAGAATTTGTGCTAAATTGAAAAGAAAAAGGGAGAAAAGGCAAATTTATTAACAGTAGTACCCAATTTGATTATATAACATTAAATACACCAAAGTGACATAAAAGTAAATAAAAACTATCTCTAGAAATATTGCTATGGTCATCTTTTCCGATAAAAAAAAAAAAAACTCAGGGCACTGTTTAAAAGATAATTTACATGTACACACACACACACACACACACACACACACACACACACACACACACATAACACAAAGAAAAGAAAAAAGGATTATTATTTTTGCCTTTCGTATACCACAGAAGTGTTTAAGAGACTGTAGCACAAAAAAAAAAAAGAGGGAAAAGTCTCATTTTTAAGTGGTTACGAAAAAAAAAAAAAAGTCGAGGGATGAACAGGATAACATAATAATGGGCTAACACGATAGGAAACAAGAGATGCGTACAACATAGAGCCCCGGGTGACATGGTAACAAACGTATCACTTAATGAGCTAAAGAGGAGGCCCCTGCGACACGTCTTGTGGGAGGAGGAGGGAGGGGGGGAGGAGGTGCATGTTATCAGTGGGTAGATAAGGAGATGAAGTGTTTGGGGTGATAACACTTGTCTCCACGCTCCTCCTGTCTCTTCCTTCTGTTTATAGTAGTGACGATGATAGTAGTTATAATAATGATAATGATGATAATGACAATGACAACAATGACACCACTACTACTACTACTACTACTACTACTACTACTACTACTACTACTACTACTACTACTACTACTAC
>NC_087176.1:9607500-9660000 GCF_035594125.1 Scylla paramamosain
TAACACTAAAACTAAGGTTAATCTAGAGAAAGGAACTAACTGTTTATATGTGTAGTAACTGATGACTTGTTTCACCAGAACAGCGAGACAGAAGAAGAAGAAGAAGAAGAAGAAGAAGAAGAAGAAGAAAAATAAAAGCAGAAAGCAATAGATACAATAAAAAAAAAAAAAGAGAAACACAATAGCTAGGAAAACCCACATACACACCCACCTATCCCCCCAACACACACACACACACACACACACACACACACACACATGAGCTTCACCCATTCAGACGTGGACATGGGCAGTGGTGGTGGTGGTGGTGGTGGAGGGAGACACATAGTACTCAGTCACTCCCCACATGACTACCACGCCTCCTCCAACGTCACCAGCCCCACTAGCACCTCCCCTCTTCCCACCCAGTGCCAAGGAGGGGCGCGGGGGGACGGAGTGCCAAGCCACCTCTCCCCAGCTCCCCCCAACATGCACTCTGTCATCGTGCCAAACTCAGCGGTTCTCCATCAACAAGGTAAGAAGAAGATTTTAGTTGAATTCATCTATTCTTTTGCTTTCTCTATCCGTTTACTTCTCTTTCGCTTTCGTTTTCTCTTATCATTAGTCTGTAAGCGTATTGGAGGAGGATGATCCGCTGTGACGACCCTTAATTGGAGAACCAGAAAGGAAAAGAATTGGTGTGCAGTGGTGTGTATTCCTTGTTTTGATTGGAATGGATGTCAGTAATAAATGAAATGGTTTCAAAACAGAATACAAACTCATGCATAACCTCTACTAATGTACAGCTTTTGATAGATCAGTCAAGAAATAATGAAAGAAAGAAGAAGAAAAAAAAAAAAAAAGAATAGGGCCGATTAAAATAAAATACCATAGTTATTCTTAAACAATTAACGTTTTTTCTCAAGATTAACGTGTTCTATCACCCCTGTTTCTATCCCTAACTACAGGAACCTCACCTTTGTGCAATGTGGGCGTCACCATAGCCGGCGGCGGGGAGATACTACTAGGGGGAGCAGGAGGAGGTGGTGGAGGAGGAGGGGAAGTGGCACCAGCAGGAGGAGGAGGAGGAGGAGGAAGCACCCTGGCTTGCACTATTTGTGGGGACAGAGCGACGGGGAAACACTACGGGGCTCACTCCTGTGACGGCTGTAAGGGGTTCTTCCGCCGCTCCGTCAGGAAAAACCACACGTACAACTGCAGGTAAGAGAGAGAGAGAGAGAGAGAGAGAGAGAGAGAGAGAGAGAGAGAGAGAGTACAGAATATCCTAATCTTAATGTATTACTACTACTACTACTACTGCTACTACTAAGAAATGTAAAAAAAAAAAAGAAAAAAAATGTATATATATATATATATATATATATATATATATATATATATATATATATATATATATATATATATATATATATATATATATATATATATATATAAAGACCGAGGAAAAGACTATTTCTCATTGTTTCTTCTCCCCTCCCCGCTCTCTCTCTCTCTCTCTCTCTCTCTCTCTCTCTCTCTCTACAGGTTTAACAGGAGCTGCACAGTGGACAGAGACAAGAGGAACCAGTGCCGATATTGTCGACTACGAAAGTGTATCCGATCTGGAATGAAGAAGGAAGGTGGGTAAAATAGAGTGAGAGAGAGAGAGAGAGAGAGAGAGAGAGAGAGAGAGAGAGAGAGAGAGAGAGAGAGAGAGAGAGAGAGAGATAATAACTATAATAACCTATTATCTTTATATCCGCTCCAGATGTTTCTCTCTCTCTCTCTCTCTCTCTCTCTCTCTCTCTCTCTCCTGTAGCTGTCTTTTCTAATACTATAGTTAGAGTAGCGTAATAATTATACCACGGAGTGTGCTTAGAACATGAAATCTTACTACTGTATTAAAATCACATGAATTCCTCATCTCCTTTGTATTCATATGTATTCCTTTATCTCTATGCTTTCCTTTCTATCGCTTGCTTTTCTACGTAGTCTTTTTTTATTCTTCTGCCTTTATGTATTATGTATTATGTAATATGTATTCCTATATTTTCCTCCCCTAATTTCTTTCACCCATATTCTGTCCACCTCCCTAATGTAAAAGTTAACCAGTATGCACAATCTTTCATCCCTTTCACTGGTAAACTCTGGAGCTTCTTGCATCTGTATTTTTTCTTCCTATGACTTAAACTCTTTCTTGAGGGAGGTTTCAAGACACTTCTCCAATTCTGAATTATCCCTATGTCCCTTTTCTCTTTTCATGAGTTTTTTGTTGCCCTTGGCCAGGACCACTCTTACGTAAAAAAAGTAACGTGTATTTCTTGTTTATTCCTCTAAGTGATTCCCTTTATTTCTCTATCTGCATGTATTCTTATGTATCCCTCATCCATGCATTCGTGTTTGATCCCCCCATCGTTTCCCAGCCGTGCAGAATGAGAGGGACAGGATCAGCACCAGGCGGCCCTGCTATGACGAGACGAACAACGCTGGCGGCATCACGCTGGCCATCGTCCTGAGCGCCGAGCACCTCTCCAGACAGGTGTGGGAGTAGTAGTAGTAGTAGTAGTAGTAGTAGTAGTAGTAGTATAGTGGAAAATACATAAATAACCCTGCTATTGAATATTGAAATAAGTAAGTGTTGTAGTGTTTTACTATTATTATTATTATTATTATTATTATTATTATTATTATTATTATTATTATTATTATTATTATTATTCGAAATGCAAAATTAATAGAAAAAAAAAAAAAACTAGACATGAGAGTACACATTTTAAGACACTCATTCTCTACGTAATTTGAACAATCCACGTATTTTCTCTAGAGACTGACACCTTAGTGGGCCTTTCTTTCCCTTCCTTTTTCTTGCGCCTCTTACATAAAGAAAACGTCGCAGCTTCTTATAAATCCTAACTTGCTTCTCCCACAGTTCTCTCCGGCCGTGGAGGAGGTGAACGTGATGAGCAAGAAGGTGGCAGGAGTGATGGACGTGTGTGACAGTATGAAACAGCAGCTCCTTATCTTAGTCGAGTGGGCCAAGTATATCCCTGCCTTCTGTGATCTGCCTCTTGATGACCAGGTAGGATAGAATAGAAAAACATAAGCCAATAGGTATTTATGTGGCAATCCCTGTATCAAGCGCATCCACCTATCACCACACGCACGCACGCACACAAACACATACAAAGGACGATTATGGTGTGAGAAAAGTGTGTGGAAAGTGGCTTATGAAAAGAGTATTTATGAGAAGTCAGGAATGCATGTTGATATGAGAATAATGTAAGAAATTAAAAATAACGAGGAAAGTACGTGCACGGTGAAGAAAACGAAAGGTGACGGTGGGAAAAGATGTCTGAATGAGATCAAGTAGAAGAAAGTGCTTTAGTAACACTACCAATGAGTAAAGACGTAAAGAAGCGTTATAGTGTTATAGTCCTACTGATGTGTCTGTTCCTTGTTCCTTCTCCTCTAGACTGAAGCAAATAAGTGCTGGATTAAATATATTGAAATAAACAAGCGTTGTAGTAAATAAATGGAAGTAAATAAGCGTTATAGTAGATAAGTTGAAATGAATAAGTTGTAGTAAATAAAGTGAAATAAATAAATTGAAGTAAATAAAGCGTTGAAGTAAATAAATTGAAATAAATGAGCGTTGTAGTAAATAAATGGAAGTAAATAAGCGTTATAGTAGATAAATTGAAATAAATAAGTGTTGTAGTAAATAAATTAAAATAAATGAATTGAAGTAAATAAATTGAAGTAAATAAGTGTTGTAGTAAATAAATTGAAATAAATAAATTGAAGTAAATAAAGCGTTGAAGTAAATAAATTGAAGTAAATAAGTGTTGAAGTAAATAAATGGAAGTAAACAAGTGTTGCAGTAAATAAATTGAATAAAATAAGTATCATAGTAAATAAATTGAAGTAAATAAGTATTGTAGTAAATAAACTGAAGTAAATAATTATTGTAGTAAATAAACTGAAGTAAATAAGTATTGTAGTAAATAAACTGAAGTAAATGAGCGTTGAAGTAAATAAATTGAAGTAAATAAGCGTTATCGTGCTATAATCACACTTTCATGCCTTCCCCCGTTCCTTCTCCTCCAGGTCGCCCTTCTGCGCGCCCACGCCGGGGAGCACCTGCTGCTGGGTGCCGCGTGGCGCTCCATGCGGCTGCAGGACATGATTCTGCTGGGGAACGATTGCGTCATCCTTAGGAACTCCTCGGGTGTGTGTGTGTGTGTGTGTGTGTGTGTGTGAGAGAGAGAGAGAGAGAGAGAGAGAGAGAGAGAGAGAGAGAGAGAGAGAGAGAGAGAGAGAGAGAGAGAGAGAGTGTGTGTGTGTTTGTAAGGAAACTTTATTAAATCTATTGCTATTACTACTACTACTACTACTACTACTACGTACTACTTCTTCTTCTTCTTCTTCTTCACCTTCTACTACTACTACTACTACTACTACTACTACTGCTACTACTACAGCACTTATACATTCATCACTATCTCTACCATATTTTCTTATACAATTCATCACTTCCTTCTTTTCCTCGATTCCAGTTCATTTTTTTGCGAGTAATAATTAATTTATCCCTTTATTTGTATTTACATGCGAAGTTATTTGTTCTTTTTACTCCTCATATATTTTTTTCCTGTTTTCGAATTCTATTTATTTATTTATTTATTTATTTATTTACTTATTTATTTATTTATTTTTTACGTGCATGTGAAAATCATGGTTTAATCCCTTTCCTGATATCTATTTACTTGGTGAATTATTGACCTTTTTTTCTCTTATTTTTTTTACTTTCTTTTTTTGTTTCTTTTTCTTATATTTTTTTTTCTTTTTTTCCTATTCTTTCAGATTTAAAAAAAAAATATTATTCATTTACTATTATACTTATTTATCTATCTATTTTATCGATTTGTTTATACATATAATAATTCTTCTTCATCACCATCTTCTTAATTTCTTTCTTTCTTCATTAATTTCTTTATTTCATTTATTTATTTATTTATTTATTTATTTGTTTTTATTCTGTGGCTGCGCAGAGATGGAGATCAGCCGCATCGGTCAGCGCATCTTGGACGAGCTGATCAGGCCTCTACGTACAGTCCAGCTTGATGAACATGAGTACGCCTGCATCAAAGCCATCGTTTTCTTCGACCCAGGTGTGTGTGTATATGTATGTGTGTGTGTGTGTGTGTGTGTGTGTGTGTATATGTATGTGTGTGTGTGTGTGTGTGTGTGTATTCTGTTTCTCATGCTTCTTTCTGGTTTTGTGTTCTAAATTACGTATGTTGTTATTACGTGAGGTGCTGTTTGGTTACCCTCTGTAATTCTACGTAATCTAATAAAGCTTATATAACCCTATGTAAGATTTACAGCGATATTAAGAAAATCCACGTAATTTTACCGAAAATCTTTGTAAACTTGTTCAAAACCTAATTAATCTTAAGTTATCTATAACTTTAATCCTAAAATCTATGTGCTAACCCTTTCGCTGCAATACGAAACGGTTAGCAGCACCAGAAGCGATGCGTGAAGTCTTTATTTAGCGATGAAAATAATACATTTTGCAGTTTCTTCCCAGTTTAAAGATTGAATGTCTCAGAGTGATTGGTAAGTAGGGAAAGGTGTACCAATTATTGTTATGCAAAAGATATTATAATACTAAGCAAAACTAATCTCCTCTTCCTATTCCTTCTCTTCCTCCTCGTCCTCCTCCTCCTCCTCCTTCGTACTTCTCTCCTCCGTTTCCCATCACATTCTATAACTCTTTCTTCATGCTTCATACTGCGTGTTCTTTCCTTTGACCTTGCTGTCCTTTCACCTCTAACTCCTAAAATCTTGAGTGGTCGTATGGTCACAGACAGCCTCGTTAGGATAAATAGGGCTCTTGCTATCTGCTTTCCTTTGTATTCCTTTGTATCTGTATTCCTTTAAATCTTGTCACAGTCATTCGGGGCCTGCGCAACGTGGAGCGTGTCAAGATGCTTCGGTACCAAGTTCAGTTGCTTCTCGAGGACTACATCAACGACCGCCAGTATGAATCACGTGGCCGCTTCGGGGAGATTCTTTTGACCCTCCCGGCGCTGCAGTCCATCACGTGGCAGATGATCGAGCAGATACAGTTTGCTAAGCTCTTCGGGGTGGCAAGGATTGATAACCTTCTGCAGGAGATGTTGCTTGGAGGTACAGTACTGTGTGTGTGTGTGTGTGTGTGTGTTGCTGTTGTTGGCTTGCTTTCCTGTTTTGATAATTGTTGGGTATTTGCGTCACTTTTTGTTACATTTCCGCTTTTTTTCCTTGGTTGTCAGTGTTCATTTTTAGTTACTAAAATGTTTTCTGCAGTTATGTCAATTTCAGTAGTCACGTTTCTGTTACCTAGGTGCGCTCAAAGTACCGTTACAGTGGTGACCTGCGAATTTCACATTGAAAAACTCTATAGTCTCGACAGGGTTGGTGAACGTGTCTTTGTGTGGGGTGCCACACAGGACCCGACAAAAACACGCATGGGATAAGTACTGAATATAGCTAATATCTATCTATGTATCTAACTATGAAGATATAGACGAAATTAACCATTTATTTGTGTGTGAAGTATTAAAGGATGATTTCATTACCCAAACACATTATTACAGTGTTACAACACAGATTAAACTACTTGTTCGACTAAGGCTTTACTTGTGTTTCATGAAACGTTACTGTGTCAGATCTGATCCTATTGCTTCATTTACAGGTGTCGCTCACTTGATTCATGCAGATACAACTATACTAAACACAGGGATGCCAACATAAGTAGCTTGCTATCAATGAATTTCTCCCTGGTGTCCGTTTGCATCGTGATGAATGTGTGGCGATACGTTTTCTGTGTACAGAATTGTCTGAAAGCATTTGTCTGTGGTTCGTTTTCTAATTTTCATCGACAATTCTTCGTTTTCCTTCCAGGCGCGACAGGTGAGGGCGTGAATGGCGTGTCCGGGTCATCGGGTGGTGGGTACGGCGGCGGGGACGGCGGGATAGGAATAGGTGTACCCGCCCCTCCTCCTGGCGGCGTGGGGCTTCCTATCCCTCTAGGGGCAGCCACGGCAGCTGGGGGAGGCCTCGCCATGGGTTTGAACACCACTGGGGACACCACACAGGGCTCCACAAGCTCCCCTGCTCCTCCTCCCCACGAGCACCAGTCCCCCCAACCCTGCATCCCCTCCTCCTCCCCATGTGCATCCGGGGAGATGAGCAACGGCCACCTTGGAGTAATAACTAGGGACGCCATCAAAGTCAGGACCTTCAAGCAGGAGGTGAACGATGCCTCTTGTTGACTGATTACTTGCTGACTCGTTGATACACTAGTTCAATACCCAGCGTGTAGATGGCGGTGTTGCAATAAACAGCTCATAAATCATAAGCCATCAGAGAGCAGTACAGTCGATAAATTACAGTAAATAGTTCATGAATTCGTCTAGCGATGACATTACAGTCACCAAACTAGAGTCGCTGCAGGCTAAGCTGATTTAGAAGCCACGACTCTCCGACGCGATATTTCTGAAGGGTTCCTAGTTTGATATTATTTTTCTTACTTATATTTTCGAAATCAGCTTAAAGTGAGACAAACAGATAATGTAATTGAGCACATCTTAAATATAAAAATTTTGGAAGGTGGTGAGAACATATGAGAGCACCAATCAAATGAGGTACTGAAAAGGTAGTGTATGGAGGGGGCGTGGCTTCCAGACCAACTTAGCTTGCGGTGTCTATAGTTGATAACGTTGGCGATAGATGATATTATTAGTGACTGCAATGGGGGACTTCTATGCAGAGTCCTCCACCACATGCCTCACGGGTCGGCTGGGCTATTGGGCTGAAAAAAAAAAAAGTCCTTGATTACCTTGACCTTGTTACGTCGTGCAACGTCGTGCAAGAAACTTTTCGTCAAAATCAACTATCAGGACATACAATGGTGCAGTCAATGAAGTTCGTAGCAAAAATATAGGAGATAACCATAGTTGTTGTATGTTCCTGAAAACCAAGCCAGATCGCTCAACACCTTGCAGCACGGCAAAGGCAGCGCAGTGAGTGTGGCAGCGTGCTTCAAATGTAACCAATAACGTCTCAGAGCTCATCTTGGGGTGAGGACAGTGCCTGGCCTCAGTCGCTTACTGCACACTTCATGTACAGCGCATCACATGAACTTAACGCCACAAGACATACTGACGTGCCATACATGAGTACATTTCTGAGACTTAAAAGTAAGCGAAACGCTTTGAAAGGCCAGGCGGAAATCACTTTGAGCTGGTTTGCTTTAGATATGAGTTTGTTGCACTACTATAGCAAAATTTTAACGTCTAAATTTTTACTGTAGTGTTTATAGACTACATCAATTTTGTGTGCTAATACTTTGACGAAGAGCTTCCTGCATGAAGGTAGGAAAGTCAAGGTAATTATGAACTCTTTTCAGGTGAGCAATTCAGTACAGTGGCGCTGCGTAGTGACAGAGCTTGGGAAGTCCCCCCCTACCCCTTAAAACTCATCACATTCACATAACAGGAAGAGCTCTCTGGTGTTTGAACATCGAGCCATGAGTTTTGTTATCGAACAACCATCCATCCATCCTCCTCCGTGACCCGGGCCTGAAGGGGAGGAGGAAAGGAGGGAGGACAGGAAATGTTTACCGCTCATTGTGTGTTTCGGAGTCATGTCCAAATGTCTGCTCATCCAGTTTTGTTAGCATTATTTTTTTCTGTTTTCGGTGCTCAACTCGTATTTCTTTGTGTTTAGTACGTACATAGTTCGCGGGACATTTTTTTTGCTCTATTCTCGTGGTCAATCCGTTCTCTTCACGAGTAGTATGTTCGCGCTTCAAAGACAATACTTTGCTCTACGTTTTCTGTTCGGTAAAGGCGGGGAACGTTACCATTTTTGTCTGTTTTTTTACTATGTTAGTAAGCTGTGCAAGTTTACAAGCTATCTATATCTATCTGTCTATTTATCTATCTATTTGTACATCACCAACTTGCTCCATCAATATCTTAAGCTCAATATCAGTTATCTCCTCTTTTTCCATCATTTCCTTCCTTTCCTTCCTTTTCTCCGAGCCTCCAGCTCTTAGGATGCGTCCACACGGTCGAACACTGACAAACACTGTTACCGTATCATAAGACGAAGCAGGATGACGTCATACTACGAACACGGGCAGTGTCCACTAGACCTTTTGGTGCTCGCTGGTGACGTCATTGACGCTCCTTTCCGCTTCCCATTGTTAACTGGTAACAGCGGGTGTTCGACGGACAATGTTCGACAGTGTGGACACGCCCTTGACTATCTTGCTCAAACATTTGCCACCACCAGTTGTCTCTGTGCACACGACAAGCCCTCCACATCATCCTGTTTTTAACCTGTGCCGTCTTGATATTACAGGCCATTCGTACGAGTAAGTTCGTATTCTCCAACATTTCGGCGTCTTATTTCGGTTACTTTTAACAATCAAGATATTAGGGTATTTGCGGACGCTTTCATGATTCTAGCGGCGGACTGTCTTCTGCCGATCTCTCTCTTCGCCGCAGGATTGTGTGTCTGGCTATCTTCTAGTAAGATTTCTTTCACGCTAATTGTTCTTCTGGTCTTACTAACTTCATGCCTCCTTCACTCCCGCTTCCTCACTACACAAGGCTTTCTACATTTTCTGATCCCTATTTTGTTCACCTCCATAATGCAAGAGGTTTTTTTTATTTCTTCTGCTGAGAAACTCTGGAATTCTCTGTTTCTGTATTTCTTTTTACCTTTGACTTGAACTGTTTCAAGGGAGAGGTTGCAACACATTTCTCTAGTTTTGAGTAATCTTTCGTTGATCTGTACTCTACTTGGACTGGCGCCTTCGGTAGCCCCTCCCCCTCCCTTTTTTTTTAATATAACTTTTTTGTTGGCCGCAGCCAGAACCAATCTTACGTAAAAAAAGTTTAACCAAGATTCTGTACCATCAATGGAAGAAGCACTCATGATACTCACAAGTCAATCACCTCTGTTGTCTCTGAAGGTAGTCTGTCTAAGAGTCTGAAGTGATGAACACGGGCCGTACAGACAAGGTCAATGGTCACAGCAACAAAGAGTAACAGTTACACTTACTTTCACTGTATTCAGCGTTCTCCCTCAGTCTTCAATAACCTGAAATGCTAAAAATCTATCAGTAATATATTCTATAAAGAGATTATCACTCAGCCGAATACAGGTATTGTTAACCTAACCTAGCTTAACCTAATGTATCTAACCTATTTTGTAAGAACATTGTCATTCAGCAGATTAGTCTAAAATTAAGGGAAGAAGACGAACACAGTGGAAGGGAGTGTAGGCTAATCGACTTCGCTCAGTGTACACAGGCGTATGACCCGAAACATACGGAATGGATGCCAACTTGTTATATTTTCAGTTAGTTTGAATAGAAAATATGGCGTTGTTTTGTAAATACTGTATAGGGAGTGTGTGTGTGTGTGTGTGTGTGTGTGTGTGTGTGTGTGTAAGGCGTCATAGAAAAGCTCATTGAAGTGTACAAACAAAAACAAATAAAGCGTGTATTCTGTGGTAAATAAAAGTTTTCGTTTCGTTTTGAAATAATATCTTTCCCACTCAGCAATGCGACCATATTGCCAACACACACACACACACACACACACACACACACACACACACACATCATTTATCACAACAATCAAGCGCTACAAGTCACTAATTAACTGTTACACCCTCGCTGGCTTTATCAACCACATTGCCGATAGTGTTTCCTGACCACCGAGCACTGGACAGGAATGCACCGTTCTTCCCCTTGACACCCTCTCATTGTTCCTGCCTCGTCATATCGCTCCCCTCTTCTCCAACGACCTCGCTTCTCGTATTTCTGTCGTACGGCGCCATATGACCTTGCTGATGCGGCGCAGCTCACCTCAGTCAAACAAAGGTAATTTTCTTGCACTCTAAGTAAAAATTAGCAAAACGGACGAAAATATCAAAACGCCAAACACACGTAAAAGATAAAAAGATGTAGATCGAATTGTTACTAAAATAATTCTTTCTCACTATCGTTCTTTATAGTACGAAGAAAGAGAAAGGAAAGGAGGGAAAGAAAGGAAAGGGAAGGGTAGAGAAACATGACAGGAAAGAAGAAAAAAGGAGGTAATGAAAGGAAAGAAAGAAGAAAAGGAAAGAGAAGAAAAGGAAGGGAAGGGAGGGGAAGAGAAAAGCGACGTACAAGAGGTAAAGGGGAAGAGTTTTTTTTTTCTATTACGTGAAATCCTTCTTAAACTATTACCAGAATCATGAAACCACCATTGAAAACCTGAAATAATTTCCAATAGAACCTGTTCACGCAGTCGAGATACGAGGAAACCGCTGAAACTTGTCAACATGCGGAGATTAAGGCTGAGACAAAACACAAAATAGAAAAGTAGAGGTGTTAATCAAGTCCTGACCAAGCACACTGCTGTCACTGAGGGGAGGGCGAAGAGCAACAATCAGCACCTTAAAACAATTGCTGCTTGAACGGAGACGTCACAATGTCAAAACAAGTCAAGGTTCTGAGCATACAATGGCCTCTTGGTGGTTATGGTGCCAACACTCCTGGGTATATAAGCTTACACATGGAGCTCCTTGGCCTGCGGTGCATCATCAGGAGCTGCTCTTGGCACTTGACACCTCGGCACGGCACGGCAAGGCACACCTTCCGCCCGCCACGCCCTTCCGCCACCTCTTCCTTTTCTAGTCAGCAGCAACTACTTCTCCTGGCCTGTACTACGTTTTCTTTGGCCTCCCTTCCAGCCTGCATTCAATTCGCCCTTGTCTGGTCTGCCTCCTCCAGCTTGGGTCCTCCACATAACTTTCAGCCCGTGTACGCCACCGCCAAGAATGTGTCCGCGTGTGATCTTAATCCTGGTGAGGTCTGCCTGGAAACACACACACACACACACACACACACACACACACACACACGTCTCAGTACCCAATACACCATTAATTATATCCCATAACAGCAGCAGCAAAAACAACAACAACAACAACAACAATCTTAAATTAATCAAACAGGTATGCATTGAACTTCACAATTCAGTATAAAAAACCCGCCACTTTTATTTATTTCAGGTGCTGCTGACAGCGACGCAGACGAAGGCGGATCTTATTAGCGACTTCTCCGTGGACTGTGGTAACCTACTGAGATCCTTTTCCTCCGTTTGCCTCACCTATAAACAATCTCTCAGCGAAAGATATAAACGAGGTGATGACTTGTGTGTGTGTGTGTGTGTGTGTGTGTGGTGATATCTATTTAAATCTCTTCATCTTTCTCTGTTGCTGTCTGTCTCTGTCACTGTCTCTCTCTATCCCCCTATCTATCTAAAGTTGTAGTTAACAGCAAAAACAACAAGCACATCAGTAAATCAGGCTAAATACCAGCTCATTGGAAGCCAGAAGTGTGGAAGTGTGGTCATCTCAAGTAACCTTCTTATGTTTTCAGGCACAGAAACAAAGGGCGCGGCTTCCTTTGACGATGATATCACTGAATTCCGTCCCCGTCCGCTTCACGTTCTCCTCGCGGTGAGTTAGCGTTAATCTATTAGCTATAGTTTTTGTGTGTTCAGTAGTGACAATAATTAAGGAAGTTACGTTGTATAATCTATTCCTGTCTTCTGATAATGGCAGAGCGGGTAAAAGTAAGTGTGGTTTTATTGTAACTATATTTTTTGTGATACGTCTTCTTGTGTGCGTCAGATAACAAGAATAGTGCTGAGATCATATAATCTAACGCTATTTTTTTCGTGTTGAATAATAACTAAGTTCGTAAAGAATGTATAACAAGAATATGATGATAATTCTTCTCATGTGTGTGCGTCAGATATCAAGAGCAATGCTGAGGTCATATAATGAAATGATATTTTCTTTTCCGTATTGAATAATGACGGAGTAAAGAAACGATGTAAAATCTTTTATAATACTTTTTCTCTTGTGTGTGGCTCAGATAACGACGGTAGTGCTGAAACGATATAATCTGACTATTTTTTTTCCATCTTGAATAATTACAGAGTAAAGAAAGGTTAGAATGTCTTATTTAACTAATTTCTTCTTGTTTTTTTTTTTTTTTTTTTTTTTTTTTTTGCGTGTGGCTCAGGAACAAGACGAAGACCCGATGCTGCCCCCAGAAGACGCCTTCCAACTCGTCAAGACTCATTGGACAAGAGAAAGGTTCCGCAGGTCCCACCGGGACGTGAATGGCTATGACGAGTGCTGCCCGCAGTCCACCAAGAACTGCACTGTGTATGAGGTGGCCGAGTACTGTAACAGCCTCAGGCCCCCGTATAGGGAACTCTTAGCTTCCAGAAAGAGGCAGTAAAAGTGGGAGGAGGACAACGCGGCCACTGCTGCTCCGAACAATTTAAGTCAGTTCACTTCGCAGTCTCGTCATTTTCGTCCGTATCTTCCTTCCAAATGAGGTACTAAAGGAATATGTTTACAAAATTATCACTTCACATCCTTACAATTTTTTTTTTTTCGGTACGGGTTAGAAAAGGTAAAAGTAATTGCAAAACCTGAAAATTTCCATCCGTGTCCTCCCTCTAGAAGGCACTATTGAAGGATTTGTGTTTGCAGAATTCTTACCTCACGCCTCCACTTGTTTCATCTTTCCAAAAACACCAGAGGAAGATCAACATCAAGATCAACAAGTTATCGCTTCAGAACCTGACAATTTTCATTCCATGCGGTCTAAAAAAGTTCGTAAAAGTTCATGCTAACAAATTAAAGCTTCATAACCTAATAATTTTGCATCCCTTCCATGCCCCTCCCCACTCATAAAAAAAAAAAAAAAACTAAACTAACATTTTTAACAAATCAATAATTTTGCAAACTGAAACTGTTCATCCATTCCAATCTCTCTTTCCTCAAAAAAAAAAAAAAAAAAAAAAAAAATAAAATAAAATAAAATAAAATAAAATAAATAAATAAATAAAAATAAATTAATTAGTTAAATAAAAAAAATAAAAAAGTAATGAGGTCCATGCTAATAAAATAATCACTTTTCAATCTTACAAGTTTCATTCGTACTCCATAAGAACGTACTAAGCCATATTAACAAATTCAGAGGCTTAGAATTCACTCCTATCGTTAAAACGGAAAGTCACTGAAAGCTCATGATAGTACATTATAACCACATTTTTACAAGTTTCCTTTCTTCTCCCTAGACAAAGTTACTGAGTCTCTTACTAACAAACTGATCACTTGAGAACCATGCACTGCTCATCTCACAGGCCTCTCACTCACTCAAACCAATATAAAAGTGTGTTTATTAATCATCGTAAAGAAAAATATACAGAAAAAGCAACAAAACTCAAATTCTTCAAGATCCCCATGTATATTTCGCACCTGCCCACTGTTCAGCTTCCCTTCACACCTGCTGGGGAAGGTAACAGGTATTTAAGCCTCCTCACAGGTAAAACCCATCCCCATAATACCATGTTCCCATCTGATTGGTGAATTGGTGAAGCATAAAACAAATAAAATCTCATTAGAGTTGCAATATATCGTGACGTCACCCTCACAAACAAACAATTTATTTATTCTTTGTTTTTAAGGATTTCTGGATATTTGCTTCACTACGTGGCGCATCTGTTGGTATTATTGCCATTGAACTGTCCAGTGGTTAGAATTTTTCCTTACCTTATAATATGAACAGTTTTGAAAGAGCTTTTAGTCTCGATTTCCCCAAAAGTAGAAAATTATGACTTGGTTTGTTTATGAAAGTGACGATAACTGTTTTTCTTTACCCACTAATGGTGACCAGGAGAAGCAACGAGCTAGGCAGTGATGAGATGAAGAGGTGAACAAATCAGTCCCAACCCAAGACACAAGTGAAGAAAAGGGAACACAAAGGAAGAAGGACCAATAGCAAATCTCCTGTTCTTACGTTTATGTTTATGATAAAGCTACACCAAAGTAAAAGATGCATGGTTTACATCTTGAAGCTTTTGGACACTCACGAGAACTATTTTCATTGGTCACACAAATTATTAGTCCAGTTCTCATGAATTTTTTCCTTACTGAGGATGCATTATGACAATAATAATAATAATAATAATAATAATAATAATAATAATAATAATAATAATAATAATATAGTAGTAGTAGTAGTAGTAGTAGTAGTAGTAGTAACGATAATAATAATAATTATAATAATAATAATAATAATAATAATAATAATAATAATAATAATAATAATAATAATAATAATAATAATAATAATAAATATCTTTCAATAGTATTGTGAAAACAGATGTGGGAACTCAACTGACTTTCACTGGAGTCTGTTAATAGCAGTCATGGTAAGATGGTCGAGAATTCTGCTGGAAGTGGTGAAATCATTTGTGACATTATCTCAGCAAACTACGCATTACTTACATACAACACACACACACTCTCTCTCTCTCTCTCTCTCTCTCTCTCTCTCTCTCTCTCTCTCTCTCTCTCTCTCTCTCTCTCTCTTATCTGCATCCTTTTGCAGAGATCCTGAGACACTTGCGTTGTCGTTCTTACATTCTTCTCGTATCTTGCCTCTGTAACTCCAAGCTCAGTTCACTTTTTATATATTTCCTCCGCTATGCCAGAGGTGATAATGTAATGTGACGTAATCTGTTCTCAACAAAAGTTAAGGGTTTTATGAAAATTACCCTAATCTACTTATTTCAAGACAATGACAATTTATTTCTGGGTAAAAATATGTTTCTTTCCTAAAATCATAATATACACAAAGAAAGGATTAGTGGAGGAATGTGTGTGTGTGTGTGTGTGTGTGTGTGTGTGTGTGTGTGTGTAGACTGTAGACCAATGCCATGCTGTATCTATAAGGCACGTACTTTGAAACTCGAATTTTAACTTTGGCCACGTTAGGCTCTTATCGGAACTGTTTTTAAAAGCCATAAAGATAAATAGTCGAGTTCTCGCGACGGTACATTTTGCCGTTAATAGTCTAAGAACCATATCACGCCCTCAATGGAGTCATGAAAATATCCTTCTGAAACCTACAATCTCACTGCCTTCAGTGTCTGTAAAGCGCAGTCAACACAAGGGATCGAAAGGTCTGAGAATGCAACTTTACGTGGCTGCTTTGATCGTTGCTGTATAGGCTGTACTAATTCTTACCTTCTTATACTTCCACAAATAAAGGAATGTCTAATTGAAAACACATACGGAGTGAGTGATAAGTTCAATGTGTGTGTGTGTGTGTGTGTGTGTGTGTGACATCCGCTTCACCAACAGGGAATCCCTCACAAAGCCCAGCCGTGCGCCAGTCAGGCATCTGCTATAGCCCTGCACACACAGCCTTCAAGCATGAACACAATTCTGCCTGTGCTGATTTTGGTCCTGGGAAGCGTGCTGGACCTCACTCACGCCCAAACTTGCACCCACAATAAAACATTAGGGAGTGGCGATTCAAAGACCATTCATACAGACGAGATAACTTACAACCGTGGAATGAGGATGTCAATCAAGGTCGACAAACTATATCCCTGTGAAGACTTCCTCGCAGTGATTCTTGAGGTGGAGGAAACTAATGGAATAGTTCACAAGGCTGAATTCCTAGCAGATGGCAAATGCTGGGAGAAGAAAACTGAGCGGAAGAAGTTACAAGGGGAAGTGATTTTATACAAAAACCCACTCAGTAAAAACTTGAGTTACCACCTAACTGTTGGCGAGTGCATGTTGAACTTTAGTGAAGAGATCAAGGGATTTACGGGCTTTCTGCGTATTAACATAGTGGGTCACGGCCAGTCACTTTGGTGCACAGGAGTGGAAGATCCCCCTAAAAAGCTTAAACCTCCACCGCTACCGTTCAAATGTCACTCTGCCCCGCCTTCCCATAACATATCTCCTGTCGTATCCAGAGCCAAGGTGCTGGTCATAGTGGGATGGGTGGTGGGAGGGTTAGTGGTGGTGGTCACGGTGGTGGTAACAGTGGTAGTGGTGTGGTGCGTGTGTAGGCGGAGTTCATCGCAGTCACGTGAGTATTCCCAAGGTTTTTTCTTGGATTAAATGTGATAAGTAGGTTCGCTTGAGGCTAAATATGTAATAACAACAACAACAACAACAATAATAATAATAATGAAAATAGTGATAATAATAATGAACAAGCAAACAAAAAACATTAACGATGAAAGTAATGACGCAACACCTCATGCTCAGCGGTGGCGCGGTGGAGGAGACCCCGAGGTGAGCACCCGCCCAGCCACAGCCACGTCAGCGACAACAACATGTACGAGCCGTTCAGTAATCCCGAGGAGGACGCCGCCGCCGCTGCACCCAAGGCCTCCCTACAAGCCAACCGCAACAGCTTGTATGAACCTTTCAGTGCTTCGACAGCAAGCAGCGGACGCGGGGACACGGGATGCATCTAAACAGGTTACAGGCAAGGAAGGGGCTGCAGATGATAAGCCTGTGCAGAAGTTAGATTGGTACAGTTTTGTCCTCGTTAGTGGAGGGATAAAGTGGGTGAGCAGGAGATTCTAAGTAAGCTGTAGATTAGAAGGAATAGAAGATGGTTTGGTAAACTTTTCCTTGCTGGTGACGTGAATGCTGGGTAACTAAGGGAAAGGTGATTGAGATTGATAAACAGTGTATTAAGGATGACGAGCTTGTGGAGTGTGCGTAACTACTGTATCGTATCCGCTGGTGTGAGCTGGCTTCTGCTGGCCACTGTTATAAGTCAGCCAGCAAGCGATGACCATGATTTTGTGCTATAAGGAAATGAGATGATGCTTATAATGCTTTACTTGATCCTTTGACTATTGTGGATTCTACTTAAACTTAGTAATATGGTGTGAAACAAGTTTAGAATGAAATTTTGACAGACGCGACTGACATCAAAACGAGTCAGTCGTATCTACGTAATGTCTTACCTCAATGTGCAGAGTTATCTTGGCTCAGTATAGTTGTCTTGGGATACTCAAACGAGGTACTTGTGCCATGTTCTCATTAATAGTTAGTAGTTTAGCTGCACGAGAAGTGTGGCCAGCGATATGTAAAGACCTCCTGTATACTGGTTATTTTCCACGTCTTCATTGTTAAAGTTAGGTCCTTGTGATATGAGTGTGTCATATGGTGGAGTGCTTCACACACACACACACACACACACACACACACACACACACACTGTAACTCTCACTGTATCTCTGTATCTACTTCGTTTGTCACTGAACAATGTTTCCTTAAAGTCGGTTTGTTTTAGGTAATATTGATACACAACATGTGAAATCCCACTCGTCTGTTGCCTCGAGCATCATTGTCTGCCCGTACAGGAATTATTTTTTCTGATTGCATATATATATTTTTTATGATACTTTTGTTTATATATATATATATATATATATATATATATATATATATATATATATATATATATATATATATATATATATATATATATATATATATATATATATATATATATATATATATATATATATATACATAATCTATTTAGCTTAAGCTAACATAGCGAGTGTTCGGAAAGTAATGGTTTTAGCAATGAATGTATTTTTGGAGTGTTGCCAGATAAAATAAATGTTTCGTTTGCCAGTGAGACAAGTGAAATGCTATAGCAATGCTTTGCTGCAGTCTTCATGGCAGACTGACAGACGTTGCCTGAGTGTAAGGAAGTATAACCTTTACGATATTCCGTGTATATTGTGTCGTTAGAATGGGTCATACTCGTAACAGGGCCTAGTGTTTGTTGCTATATTTACTGACATTTGTTACTCCCCAACTGTATAACTGTATAACTGTCGTGATAGCGATCTCAGTTCTATGACATGTCCGTTTCTCCCTTCTTTTCTTCTTTGTGTCTAAATCATGCCTGCGTTTTCGGTCCACCAGTCACTTTCTCACATGTGGATGGATATTTTCTTTATGCATCCCTTCCTTTCGCAGGATCGTGTACCATCGTCTTGCTAAGCGCTAGACCTCTAGGCCGGAATGAGAATTATGCATAAGACCAGCAGTTTTTCTCTTCCCTGCCTGTCTTGTGGTAGTAAATAAAACACCCAGGGGATTTTCACTCGTTTATTGATGCATTTTGGACGACCACTGTTGAAACTTACAAGGTGACTTTAGTCAGGAAGCCAGAGTCACGAGTTTCCTTGCCTTGAGCTATAGAACCCTGATGAATGTAGCCAGCACACTGACCTCTGCCCTTCACTTCCAAACACCACAACTCGACTTCCATCATAGTGACATCTGGAAATAGCTCCCAACACACTGAATACTCTCATTCTACTGTTGGCAAAAGGAAAGGGAATAATTATAACTCCGTTGGAGGAGAAACTGTTAAATGGAGCCACTCCAGAGCAGCAGGTGAGCCGTTGTGGGTCGCCTCCTCCATCTCAGTTAATTTAAAGAGTAGTTACGTCATACTTCCGTCCGTGTAGCTAGCTAGTGGCGCTCATAAGGTGCCCGTCTCAAAAAGCTTATAGCCTCCTTCATCTTTCTCTCACACACATCACCATCGTCATCATCGTCAATACCAAATATCACTTAATATAAAGTTTATGTTCAGCTCTCGAACACACAGAGCGAGGAATGCAGATATTGGTTAGCTGAGATATGACGCTATGATATAATGTTTGCTGACACGATGAAAGTGATGGTTCAGCAGTCGCTTCTACTGATACATTTAAATTTAAGTTACCTTACACATTTGTGATTATAGAAGCAAGTTTTTAGCATACACACACGCATACACAACAACTCAAAAGTTCTGTTGTATGTGTCTTAATAAAATGATATTACATAATTTCAGTGGCTTCAAAAGAAAAACAGTCTTACAGAACTGCAACTACACGACCAAGTTATGAGCATATATTATAAACAAACTCATTAACCCGTAACATATATGCATATTAGCGTTTAATCTTGCTACATTAAGCGTAATAAAGTAAGACTAGAGCATTCAATACCGTGATTTGCAGAGCGGAAATATCTTCTGATTTTACACAAGCACAATTAAAAGAATAAGTTCGTGTAAAAAAGAAACTGACTAGATCGAAAGTTTTATCGTACTTAACGTAAAATTTTGCTTCCGTGTTCCATTTTAGCACAGATCGATCTTAATCATAACCATAACTATATGGCCAAGTTTCCAGATACGTTACAAACTCACCAACCCGTAACACATCAACGTTAATCTGCCACCACTAACTCTACGGCAGTCACTTGTCAATCAGCACTGCCTGCTCGTTCCTTGGCGGCAGGATGCACCTCCCCGCGCAGCCAGTTCCGCAGGTCCTTCACCCACACGGCGACCACCAGGCCGATGTAGACCAGCAGCTCCATGAAGGTGACGAATGAACAGCCCAGGAAGACCCCAGTGTAGCCCCCCAAGGAGCCTGGAGGGAGGGGAGGTGCAGTAAGAGGAATGGGTGAAAAAAATCTCTCTCTCTCTCTCTCTCTCTCTCTCTTGAGGCTTTCTTTTGCACGGTTCTTTAGTTTATGGAGTTTCAACTACTTATATTTGTAGTATATGTTACTGCATAGTTTATGAAATTTGATGATTTTTAAGGATAGACTGCATTAAAATATGTAAATATGACTCTACGTATGAAAATGGGAGCAAAAAGAACGAAAATAATCATATTGTCTGTTTTGTCTACGGAGTTTGTAAGATAGTGAAGATTTTGACAACACCATTGTGAATAAGATACCAACACTGTACAGAATAACAACGATATTCTAGTTAAACATCGGATAAACACAAAATAACCGTCCTAAGTTGACATTAGTGAGGTCTACCAAATGGTGATGAAAGAAAACGGAACGCAGTGAAGGGAGTTAGGGACCTTTCACCAGCTGATTGTCGCCAAGGGTTTGTTTGTGCGTGATGTGTAACGTGACGAAAAATCAGTGCGTATATTGTGTGAGGCGGGAACATTCTTTAATACCCTATATTTTTATCCTTCAGCTATCTTGTTGTCTCGAGTGCAGTGATCATTCCTTTCTCATGCATGCCTGTCAATAAAACGAGTAGAAAATAATAGAGATAAGAATAAATTAATAAACGAGTATATAAATAAATAAATAGATAAATTGCAGGACAGTGTTATGAAATCTTGGAAATTTTTGAGCTAAAAGTTCATCGACGGAGAAGTTGGTTACATTTACGCCGCCTGTTCCCGCCTCTCCACTCTCGCTGAGCCAGGCGCCGGCAGACTGGCAAAAGTGAGTGAGTAGAGGTATGTTTTGTCCGTTTAGATTCAACTTACAAACTGAAGAGAAGTACTAAGTGAAACAAATCCATTGATATTATTGTGAATACATGGCAGCCACCAGAAAAGGACGAGAGTGAGACTGGGTGTTGTTCTTGGTTGTATTGCGTGAATGTGACAATACTGGTGTGTTACTCTAATGGAGGAAAAAGTAGGAAGATCGAGCAACAGCAGAACAAGTGTGATTCTAAGGTTTGTGTTGGTGTGTTGAGACAAGGGAGACAAAACAACGGCCTCTAGTGTGTTGTGTTGATGTGGTGAATCATGACAAGGGACAAAAAGGATGATCAAGCAGCAGCAAACCTCTTGCCCCTAACGAGGTTGTTAAGGGGAGGAGTGACAGCCTCATCATTGGGTAAGTACCAATCATAGGGGCATGTTTACGTTCTTGTCTTCACTTTCACCCTCATTTTCAGAGATTTATTAAGATGGCTGCAGAATTTCACTCACTCGTCTTTGGAAGATGAAACGTTTCTATTTTCCATGTTAAGTATTTCTCTCTCTCTCTCTCTCTCTCTCTCTGTGTGTGTGTGTGTGTGTGTGTGAAATCGTGACAACACTTACTCAACAAATTCGCAACATTTTTCCTCCAAATCTTCACCTCGGTGTAGCGCAGGTCGGGGTAGAAGGCCGCCACGATGGCCACCTCGCTCCTGAAATGTCGAGATTAGACATCAGAAGGGACACAATAAGAATAAAAAGTACCCACCCGTGTCCGTGCTCATGTCCTCCTCTCTCCATTAGTAACGACTCCATGAACCTATAAAGTAGAGCGCTTGGAGCATTAGAGGATCATAAAATAAGTGAAGCTGCAAGAAGCCACTAGGCCTACACGTGGCAATCACTGTACCAAATATACCTGCCTACTTCCACCTGTCATCCTCATCCATAAATCTGTCTGATCTTCTTCTAAAGCTCCATAATGACTTTTCTGTGCCCAAGTCTTCCCGTCTGTCTTCAACGCAACAAACAGTACTTTACCACCCTAAATTCCGAAGTTGAATCAATTACACTTAGCAATAAGAAATGAATACTGAATCTTTCTCTCCTTTTATGTTATAGTTAGTTTTTCCCTAGTCCTCTGTACTAGTGAGTGTAGTGTAGTGTAATCAAATCACAGTCACGTAAGAGCCTAAGATTTGATGGCGTTTGAAATCCCTGTAATATAGAAATACTGTGTTTTTTTCATTTATCTTTTTTATTCACCCATTTGAGAGGGAGAACTGGTCCCTGAGGTGCTGGTACAGGCTGCTGGGGATCGGCAGGTGGTTGGTGGTGTAAGTGAAGTCATGTCTGGCACACAGGCGGCGGCACTTCACTCTCTCTGATGCAGGGAAAAAGATACAACTATGATTATAATTTCAGTATGGCAACCTGGTGTTACTACAATCTTACACAAAGCACAGCACATATGTATAGCTGCCCCCCTGTCTGAGATTTCGCTAACCAGAATTTTCTGAACCCCTGCATCACTCGTAGGAAATTAGTAATAGCGTCGGTGTCGAGGTTTTTGTATGTAACTGAATTTCTTTTACTGGCTGATGTAAGCAACCACGGTGTTTTGTTGTTCTGTGGGGGACTGGTGAGCCAGGCTGGAGGCGAGTGCATCTATACATGGTCTGAAGAGTCCCGTGATCTCACTGCCGTTTACATTACCATTGTTTTGTTTTTGATTGCAATTTCTTTTTTAAAATTTTGTGATATTTTGATTCTTTGAACAGTTGCCGTGGTCAGCAGCCTCGTTTTGTGGCGCAAAATGTCCAATTAATCTATTAGTCCCGGTGTTTTTCCTCCACTTGTTTTCAGTACAATGTTTATTTCCTTTATTTTTTCTCACCATTCTTGATGCAGTTGGTGTGTTCCTCCGGAAGACTAGCGTTGCTGCTCCTCACGTGTTCCTTGTTGTCCTTGCGTGTGTCCAGTCCGAGCACTCGCAGCAGCAACCAGTGCAGGTGCAGGTGGTCGACCAGCTGGCAGGGAGGGAGGTGGTCTGGCGAGGCATGCCAGTGTCAATATCTAATTAAGGATTTAATTAAGGATTTGTCAGCGTACAACCGCGACGCATTACATTAATGTTCTTTCTTCTTTAAATGCTCTGATAGAGATCTGTAGCTAAGTATCAAGGTATTTATTAATTTATAATTAGAGATTTACTAGTAAGCGGTGGTTAGAAGCGACTTTGTTACATTGAGTTGTGTTAGAAAGTTACAGGTAATCTTTTCACGTGTATGCTCATGACTTGGCTCTTCTGTATCTTCTCTCGTCATGGAAGGAGAAACAAACATCTTTTGATGCAGACAAGCCTGTCTGATCTCCTTAGCAAGAATAAGCTAAGGTTTTGTATAATTTGACTTACATAAACGTAGGTAGTTTAATGTTTAAGAAGTCGAAATATTACACCCACGGCTTGATGGTGCTTTAAGATAAAAAAAAAAAATTACATTTATAACCGAGTATTGTTGAAAACTAATCATCTCATCAGCGGCCTAGTGGGTTTTCGGCTGATATCCGGGCAAACAACAATAAGTACTCATTCACTCATGCGTGACTCACTGTGACTCATGCGAGTGTTCATGGCGTAGTTGGTGCAGTTGTAGAACTGGTTGATACACATCCTGGCTGCCCCAAGGTCACAGTTCTGCTCCACGGAGAAGAATCCCTCGAGGTCAGTGAGGTAGTTCACTTGGTCCAGCGGCACACACTGAGTCTCGGAAAGATCGATCTCCGTCTTGAGTCCCGTGTCTCTCACCTGCAGCTCCCCACCGCCCCGAGGATGAAAGTTTTATTAGTAAATAGTCGAGCACGTGCACCCAACTGACTGAGGTGGTTTGAATGCTCGCCAATATGAAACCCTCTCACGCGAGACTCAACAGTGAAGAGGAATCATTAGTCTGTAGTAATAGAGAAAAGTGGATCGTGACATGCAACGGACTTATTCATATTATTAAAGTACATTGTGTGTAAGTGAGGTGATTGGCTGACCTGGGAAAGCTGATGTGTGCCTCCTTTCTTTATTACTAATCATATATGAGAGAAATGAGACCTAAAAAATATATATAATTCAATGAGAACACGAAAAGATTTAGATTAAATAAAAAAAAAATGAAGACAATTAATAAAACACTAAAAAGTTAGGCAACAAAAAAAAAAAAAAAAAAAAAAAAAGAAACGCGAGTAAATGAAAAAAAAAAAATAATAATATACAGACACAAAATAAAATACCACAAAAATGCGTCACACCATAAAGAAAAAAAAAAAAAAACGAATGAAGAAGAACAAAATCGCATCAGGAAGCGCCACACCTCAGTAAGGGAGACGCTGGCGGAGGTGTAGACCCCTGGCGGCAGCACCACGCCCTTTCCTAGCACCAGGAGGGCGGGGTGGGTCAGGTTACTCATGAGGGTGACCTGAATTCCCATCTTGACCATTTGTGACACGTCCACGATGCTCGGGTCGATGTCTACAGGGGAAGGGAAGTCGTGATTTCGATTTTAACATTAGTAGTGAAAGAAGTGTTTGTTTTACAGTATTGGATAGATAGATAAATAGTGAGAGAGAGAGAGAGAGAGAGAGAGAGAGAGAGAGAGAGAGAGAGAGAGAGAGAGAGAGAGAGAGAGAGAGAGAGAGAGAGACCCTTCCCTTAAAAAAAAAGAGTAGGGGTAGGAACGGCTTGAAGGGTGTGGCCACTCCAGTCACATCCATCTTTCCGTCCCATGAAGGCTCTCTAAAAGGTATACAGTTGCTCGGGTGGGGAGTCTTACCCGGCCAGTCCCCCTCCGTGATGTTGACGTAAAAGGACACCCCCATGTACTCTCCCTCGGCGTTCTGGGTGTCTGTCGCCGAGCTGAAGTAGGTGTGGCACAGACCGCTTAGTGTGGGGGTGGGGACAAACTTCTTGCAGCATTCCGTGGCGTTATGACGCTGAGTCCCTACCACGCACATCAGCAGCACCTCGTCACACCTGCGAGCGCCACAAGCCAGGTGACTTAATCCTAGTACATTAACCCTATTAATTCACAACACTAAAAGCAATGTATACAATCTTTATAAGCACCTACAAGAAAGAAGAGGATAAAAGGAATAGATTTAGCAATTTCTAGCAAGTATAATGTTTGGGGGTGGCTGTAGAACAAGGAAAGATGTCTCAGAGAGATTGGTAAGTAAGGAAAGCTTTACCTGGTTACAGTGAAATGGTTAGTGGTTGGGTTAATCCTTTCGGTAAGAACAAGAGGACCTGAGAAGTTAAGGACACTGCAAAAGGGCGTTGATCTCCACAAAGCATCCCCTGAACTGTGCACATGACATCCATTTCCTTATATTCTAGTTGTCATTGAAGGTTCTAATCAAGTTGAGGATGGCGCTTTCCGTTATTAAGAGATTATATATCATTTGTTTACTCGTGCGGCACAACTGCGTGTTATTCACTGTTATGACTAGCTGGCAGGTGATTTGGTGGAGTTTCATGTAGCTGGCGAGTGCAATTAAGTTCTATGATCCGCTGACATTAACCTGACGAAACCTGACAGTTAATAAAGTCTCCGTAGATCAAAGGACGCACGACTGATGGGAAACGCCCGGCACAGCAATAGTGAGTGTGTTGTTACTTGGTTTCTATCCTTCAGTGTGCCCAGCATGTTTATTTATTCAATTCTGAGATGGCGCTTTATGACCGTTTAAGTAGATATAAAACTGTAGAAAGAATCCTCCGTTAGGTTCACACACACACACACACACACACACACACACACACACTCTTTAAAAGCAAATTAACTTCAAGAGACGGGACATTACGAGCTTGTCTCAATCCTGTAAAAATGCAATTACGTACGAGCGCGCGCACACACACACACACACACACACACACACACACACACACACACACACACACACACACACACACACACACACAGTAATAATAGTAGTAGTTTATTGACCACAGCTTTACAACTTAGTCATTCCACAGATACCTACTCACACAATAACAAGACAAAACCGCATCAAACTACATGAACAAAACAGTGAAGCCCATAATGAGAACGAGGAAAAAATGAAGAACAAGCCTCTAAATTTGACCTCTAAAGTTTTG
Organism: Scylla paramamosain; assembly: GCF_035594125.1. Classification (NCBI taxonomy): domain Eukaryota; kingdom Metazoa; phylum Arthropoda; class Malacostraca; order Decapoda; family Portunidae; genus Scylla; species Scylla paramamosain. The sequence goes on from NC_087176.1 coordinate 9,633,847, forward strand.
ACCTGTTTTTGGGACTGGCACTCTTCGTAGGCCTTTTTTTCCCCTAGTTTTCATGTTCCCCCTCTTACATAAAAAAAGAAAAGCAACATTAACGCGATTCTGGTCCCAGGCTCCCGGCACACACCTGTAAGAGATAGTCTCGATGAGTTGCACGAAGTCGAGGCCATGATTGGTCATTACGCGGAGCAGCTCAGCGTGAGACTCCTGCATGAAGGTGTCCGCCTTCTGTGTAGCGAGGAAGTCCTCCCTAATGATGAAAGACGACCCGCTCACCGCTATCAAGTACTGCGTCAGGTGGCTACTGATGTTGAACGCTGGAAAAAGACACGACACAAACACACACACGACACACACACAGACTTACTACTTATATGTTGTATGGTGAGGAACAGAACACGTACATGCAAACACGCACATGACACACACACACAGACTTAGTTAGGTTAGGTGAATAGCTAGGAAAGGTGAAGTTACTGGAATTAGTCATAAGGAGGAATAATTTTTCGTTATATTTTCATTAGACAATTTTTGTGTTTGGCATTTACATTAAACTCAACACACACACACACACACACACACACACACACACACACACACACACACACACACACACACACATTATACACACTTCCCGTTTACTAAGTGCTCAGTAATTAGAATTTTAGATTTTGAGAATATATTTAACTGTCTATATACTATTGGTCTGAATGGCTGCAGCTCCCTTTAAGTACAGTATATGATTAGATGTCACGGATACTGAATCTGGTACAGTGAAATCAATCCCGTATTCTTGATCTTGATCTTAATGTACATTCACTTACATTACGTTCAATTAACTTTTTTTTTTTGTACCAATACACCAGTTTCGTTCTATTCTGAAATGCCATTATAGGTTTGTATTGAATTTATGGTTGTATTTTTTCGTAATCAGTGGGTTAAATCCTTGCTTGTTATTCATATTAATCATCATCATCATCATCATCATCATGTTCTTGTTTTTGTTCTTGTTCATGTTCTGTTTCTTTTGTTCATTTCCTCCTCCTCCTCTTCCTCTCTTGTTCTTGTTTTTTGCTCTTCCTCTTCTTACTCCTCCTCCTCCTCCGCCTCCTCCTCCTCTTCTTCTTCTTCTTCGATAATTTCCTATCCATTTCAGTTACGTAACTTAGGATTTCGTTAAGACGGTTACACCCCCCCTCGCCTCCCTCCCTCCCTCTCTCTCTCTCTCTCTCTCTCTCTCTCTCTCTCTCTCTCTCTCTCTCTCTCTCTCTCTCTCTCTCTCTCTCTCTCTCTCTCTCTCTCTCTCTCTCTCACCTTCAAGTTTGCGGCGCGAGAAGAAGGCTCGGTTACAGATGACGACTGAAGGTAGTTGCAGACCTCCCCCCTGCAGCAGCTTGACCGTAGTCTGAAGGAAGGGGCAGGCGAGAAGGAGGAGGAGGGGTAAGGGGAAGGGGAAAGGGAGGAAGAAAGATGTGTAAGGGAGGCAAGCAGGGATGCGGGAAAGAAGGAAGGAAGAAGGGCGTTGTATGAATTGTGTTAGGAAGGAAAGAAAAGGAAGGAAGAAGGGCGTTGTTTGAATTGTGTTAGGAAGGAGGTAATGAAAGAAGAAGGGTGTTGTATGAATTGTTAGGAAGAAAGGAAAGAAAGAAAGAAGGAAGGAAGGAAGAGGGGCGTTGTATGAATTGTGTTAGGAAGGAAGGAAGGAAGGAGTGGTTGTATGCTTTGTACGTATGAGGGATGGAAGGAGGGAAGTTGAGGCTATCCAAGGCATAAACTCACAAATTGCACCAAATTACACCATCATCATCTCTCTTCCAACTCTTCATTCATCATCTTGACTGGGCTTGTGACAAATCGTGCTCCATTCCAAAGATCATGAATAATGTAAGAGTCTCCATAAGATTACCTAACTTAACCTCACCTAATCTAACCCTTCCTAACTTAACAAAACTTTAAGTAATCTGACATGAAAGGACTTACCCTAATCTAACGTAATCAGTCCTAATCCAATCTAAACTAACCGAACCTAATGTAACCAAACCTAACCTTATCTTAGCCAATCTAACTTAACCTACCGTAACTTAACCTAACATAATGTAACCTCACCTAACCCAATATTACCTGACGTAACTTAACCTAAACTAAGCTGACTTAACTTTACCTGAACTAATCTAACCTAACCCAACCTAACCTAACCTAACCTAACCTAACCTAACCAAATCTTACCTAAGCCAGTCTAACCTAATCTAACCTAGACTGACTTAACCTAATCTTGCCATACCTGTGACTGAGGCTCCCGAGACCAAAAATCCATACAGAGGACTGCCGCCACGTACAAGAGGAAGGAGAATAGAGCGAGCGTCACAAGCAGCCAGAAAAGACCCAGGAAGTTGTGTCGGTTGTTCCACGTGTGCCCGATGCCGTGAGCTGTCGCTTCCTGGCACATAAGGTCCGTCATCTCCGCTACCGTGCGTTTCTTTACAAAGTCCTGCAAGGGAAGGATGTATACGCGAAGTCATTTGGAGTACAAAAGATACGACACATCATTTTATTCTCAAACCTTCCGGCGTCTTAATTTTTCACTGTGATATGCAACGATCCACAGCACTAAAGGCAGTGTATGAAAGAAAGGGATGTAAAGGAATATATTTTGCAATTTCTAGTCAGTATAATGTTTGGAGGTGGCTGGAGAAGGAGAAGAAATGTCCCAGAGTGGTTAGTGATTAAGAAAAGATTTACTAAATAGCAGTGAAAGGGTTAGTTAACTCGACAGCTTCTAACAAGCTCTCTTTGAAGTTACTGTAGTTTCCAAAAGGAGTCTTCATGATTCTAATTATAGTTTGACAGGGTCTCCTTGTACACATATGTGAAAGAAATATCCACGAGAATTTGACTAATCATTTTTATGGCCTCTGAAGACAGTCCATATGAGAGCACACAGGTCGACAATACTGCCTGTGGAGGGTGTGAAAAATAGAGTAGAGAATCTTGATTAAATGAAGAAATAACATTATCTCTTGCCAGTGCTTCCACAAGGGACGTAGGTGAAGTCAGTTTTTGTACAAGAATTATAATATGGAGTTTATGCAAGAAAATACAGAAATAGTTGAATAAATAGGGAAAGAACATGGTGTCGGTGTTCCCTTGACGGGAAACATACGAGTATACCGGTAATTAGACATCAACATCAAAGGTGAAATACTAACATATTTTCTTATTTAATTTCAGTTCCCTTTGTTCCATACTGAGGCAGGCAACTGTAAAAGGTTACCAAGTTTAACAATGGAACAGAAAAATGTTACATTGTAAATCGAATGTTATTTTATTACATTTTTTTATGTACAATATTTTCACTACCAAGTAAGGAAGTGTTCTCTTTGTAAAACGTAACTTCTATACTTCTGGGATGACGTCACGTCGTGTTCAGAGGTTCGAAAAATAATTGACGAAAAATAAGTTAGCGATAACATAAGACTCGAATCAGTCACCGCGCATTTTTGAGCTCGTTAATTCTACGCTACTCACAAAATTCCCTACTGACTGATTAATTGATTTCACTTATGTATTTATTTACGTAGTTAGTTTTTGCGAGCGGCAACGAAAACTTTACTATTATGCAACTTACTTTATCGTATTTGAAGGGGTTCCGCGGCAGGACCTTCAGGGTGTTCTCTGAGACCGCCATGGCCCTCTGTCACGGAGGAAAAGGCGGCATTAGAGCAAGTAGCTGCCACAAGCCGTCTGCTTCATTTTTTCTCATTTATGTTTTAAGGAGACCGGCTTAGGGCAAAATAGTAGTAGTAGTAGTAGTAGCAGTAGTAGTAGTTGTAGTTGTAGTAGTAATGGTAGTAGCAGTGGTAGTAGCAGTTGTGGTGGTGGTAGATGTGGTAGTAGTAGTAGTAGTAGTAGTAGTAGTAGTAGTAGTAGTAATGAAAATAATAATAATAATAATAATAATAATAATAATGATAATAATAGTTAAACAAAATAAAAGTAGTAAGATAAAGTAAATAAATAAAAGCCGACTCGTGTACTCTTCTCTGGAAACAAGAAAAAAAAGTTTTGCTTCGGAGAGAGAGAGAGAGAGAGAGAGAGAGAGAGAGAGAGAGAGAGAGAGAGAGAGAGAGAGAGAGAGAGAGAGAGAGAGAGAGTTCACAACCAAGTGACAAACAAAAACACTAATTGATAAAGGTCTGCAAGGGAAAAAAAAAAAAAATCGGGCTTTGTGTTGCATTGTCAGTTGCCTCCACCTCTCATGATGCCAACTCTTACCAGGACTAAAAGAGCAGCACATTCATACACACTCGTATATATTCATAAGGGGAGGGAGAAAGGAGAAGAAAAGAACAGAAAGGAAGAATCCCATTACAGTGAGCGATAGTGAGGTGGGTGTTTGTTTATATGCAAAATAAATAAAAGTAAAAAGGATTCATAATATGCAGGATATTCGTACGATATTTGTGGAGAGGGAGGTAAAAGAGGGGCGAAAAAAAAAGAAGGGTGATTTTCTTTATATGGATATGAAAAAAAAAAGAAAGGGATTATACAAAGAGAAATGAAAAGTAAAAGTTTGATTTAGTATATTAGTTAATGGAGAGACACTTGGTTGTTTTTGTGTATGTGGAAAATACATAGGTGAATAAATATGAATAAAGAATGAAATAGATAGATTGGTAGATAGATAGATTAATTGGCTGATTTACAGATAGACTGATACATAGATAGATACATAAATAAATAAATAATAACCAAATAGTCAGATGTAAATGAAAATGAATAAACTGAAAAATAGAACAAGGAAAAAAATAAATGGAAATGAGCGAACACATAAATAAACAAGTGAAATGAATAAATAAATAAATAAATCAAATACTCGTAAAATGAAAAATGAAATAATTAAATTCCCTTCCATTAAGGTATTCAGTAATGAAATTGCTCTTTGTGATGAATAAGAAAAAAAAAGAAAAGAAAAGATGTTCAATAATCAGATTGCTCTTTGTGATAAAAAAAAAAAGAGAAAAGAAGAAAAAAGGCCCCATTCTGAATATGAAGACTCAGATGAGCCTGTCATTGTGCCAAAAAAGAAAAAAAAACAACAACAAGATAATTAGTAAGGAGCAAGTAAATGACGATGAATAAAAACACAGCTGCTAGAAGTGTGTGTGTGTGTGTGTGTGCGTGTGTGTGTGTGTGTGTGTGTGTGTGTGTGTGTGTGTGTGTGAGACATAATCGATACTCGTTTGAGACATGAATACAGTGACTTATCTTAGCACTATTTTCACCATACCAGCAGTGCAGGGAAGAGACTGATGTGTGTGTGTGTGTGTATGTGTGTGTAATAAGGAGAGTGTTGGACAAGGGAAGTGGGAGGTAGCCAAGGGGAAAGTATGTGTGTGTTGGGCGGGAGGAGGAGAGCAGGATAAAGAAAATTTTAGGAAAGAATGGGGGAGGAATAAGGAAAGGAAGGGAGGAAAGAATGGGGAAGAGAAGGGAATGGATAATGGCTGATGAAGTGCGTGTGTGTGTGTGTGTGTGTGTGTGTGTGTGTGTGTGTGTGTGTGTGTGTGTTTACCAATTCATTTTTATAGTATTTCATCAGCCTGGTAATGTCTTTTTTTTTTTATTCTTTAATTATTTTCTTTGAATCAACGTATTCTACCTGCATACACAGCTCTCTCAGGTAATGCATTCCACTAATCTATTTGTTTTATCTGAAAAACTTTTTCTGCAGATACTTATGTGTGTGTGTGTGTGTGTGTGTGTGTGTGTGTGTGTGTGTGTGTGTGTGTGTGTGTGTGTGTGTTTTCGGTGACCTTTTCCTTCGTTGCAGTAGTGTCACGTTTTTGTGTTGTATTTGTGTGAAGGTGGAGTTCAATAAATGTCAATGTTTTGAGCAAGGGTCGAGGTGATTACCGGTTCTTATTTATTTTCTCGTCGTTTTGAGTAGCGTATTTGTTTTGTTTATCTGTTTGAGTAGGAGAGCCATTCCAGACTCGCCCTACGTTGGGAGAAGTGACTTTTCTGTGATGGCGGATTGATTGGCCAACTGAATTAAGGATGTCATGACATAAGAGTACAGGGAGGGTGCAGGGGGGGGTGCTGGATAACCGCTCCCTGCAAGCCGTTTGGAACACACATTGTTGCCATTTATTTAGTGAAGTACTGTATAATGATACGCCATATTGTATATATATATATATATATATATATATATATATATATATATATATATATATATATATATATATATATATATATATATATATATATATATATATATATATATATATATATATATATATATATATATATATATATATATATATAGTGTGTGTGTGTGTTTACACACACACACACACACACACACACACACACACACACACACACACACACACGCAGCTACCAGTACGAGCTGTTACTCGTACTGGTAGCTGTTACTCGTAACCTGAGATTTCCTATACGAGTATATACTTAGTATATTATTAAGCGCCATAACAATGAAGTCTTCTGGCAGAGTCCTGACAGTGCCTAGTATGTACCCTGGCTGTCCTTAGAAGTACTGCACACCGCTGAAAGCTATTTCAATTATCCCTAAAACTCATCTCCTCTCCTTACAGCACCTCGTTCAGAGCGTGAGGGGGTAAGGGACTGGGTGGCGTGACGGACTGAACTGTACAACTGTGGTCAGAAGTCAAGTAGCCTTCTTTTGTGTGTTATACAGGGTGAACATAAAGTCTTTCCCTGATTAAGGGCTTTAAAAAAAAAAACAAATACAACATACAAATAATGTTTTTGGCCACTTACAGTCCACGTCCAGAATTTTTTTTCCTTCACACATGAACATCAGTGAACTCCAGCGTGTGCCTCTTTCGTCGCTCGGAGCACATCGATGCGATATTCAATTTCACGCCAAGTGTTGAGAAGGATCTCAACTATTATGGATCCCATTGATTCAGTTATTCTTGCTTTCGGAGTTTGAGGAACGCGAACAGGTGTACGGTGCACGTTATCCTTCACACGCCCTCATTAAAATAAGATAAGTGGCGCAATGTCTGGCAAACGTGGGGTCATGGTGTTGGACCATCGCTTAGGTGTGCTCTGAGGGACGAAAGGGCCACGCGTTGAAGCTCATTGAAGTTCATATGTGAAGTGTGTAAATGAAAAAAAAAAAAAAAAAAAAAAATAGACGTGGACTTTAAGTGATCCAAGAACATTTTTGTATCATATGTGTTTTCATAAATGAACATTCAAAATCAGGGAAACACTTTATGCTCACCCTGTATTTTTCTCAGTCTTTTTTGAGTCCTCTGCTCTGCCGACAGTCTGGTAACAAAACCTGACAAGATGGTGAACTGATCAGAGGACCTAAGACTGAGGAAAAGCTAAACAAAGTGGACGTGAGTGTGTTGAGTGACTACTGACTGTATGTGTCATCAGTGGGATACAAACACACACACACAACGCGTAGTGTAGTGGTCAGCACGCTCGGCTCACAACTGAGAAGGCTCAGGTTCCTGTCCCGAAAGCGGCGAGGCAAATGGGCGAGCCTCTTAATGAGTAGCCCCTGTTCACCCAACACGGGATGTAACCTCGCTGTCCGGTGTGTGACGTGTGAGTGGTGTCAGTCCTATCCAAAGATCGGTTACAATGAGTTCTGAGCTTTTACATAGGGGAACGGCTGGTTGGATGACCGGCAGACGACTGTACGCAAATGACACACATACACACACAAACACACATTCCAATCTTGTCCATTTCTCTAATGCAAGAGTTAACCAAAATTCTGGGTTTCTCTGCCTCTTTCTTCCTATGACTTAAATTCTCTCAAGAATGAAATATCGAGACACTTATCCTCCTGTTTTAGATAATCCATTAGGACGTGGCACCTCAGTGGGCCTTTTTATTTTCTTCGTTTTTGTTCCCTTAGGCCTGTCCCCCTTTTACATAAAACACACACACACACACACACACACACACACACACACACACACACACACACACACACACACACACACACAAGAAAGTTTGATGTGAAATCATAGAAAAGATTCGTGTATTTTGCTGCTTGATTAAATATTAGTTCATTTCTTTTCGAAATATATAATTACGTCCCCTCGCAAATACAAATTAAATGAAGACATATCGGTACACAGAGACAGAGATATCTCACAGACTGAAATATCGCTAACTAATTTGCGGAAGGTTATACACTTGTCTTTACTCACCTGTTGCGCGTCAAGAAGAAGAAGAGGAGGAGGAGGAGGAGGAGGAGGAGGAGGAGGAGGAGGAGGAGGAGGAGGAGGAGATGGTGGTGGAGGTTATGGAGAAGAAGAAAAGGAGAGAGAGAGATAGGAAAAAGGAAAAATAAAAAGGATAGATGAAGCAAAGGGAAGAAAGGGCGTAAGATTGCAAAAAAAGGAAAAAAAAAAACAAAAAAACTTACCCTCTCCTTCAGTCACTCTCACAAACTATGCACTAACAAGCCTCTCACTAACCGTATCACCACCACGACCACTGTCCCAACGTGCGCCAACTAGCTCCCGGCCAGTTAGTTCCCGGCACGCCGTCAGGTCCCCTCGGCGGCTGGCTGGGGAATGAGAACCGAGAGAAGCTTGACGTTGGACTCTATATGACATCGATCTGGTCCCTTTCCTGTGACTTCCCCGCCTCTGCTTCTGACGCTGGGCACGCTGACCGATATAGCAGCAGTTTGTCGTATGATTACGGCATTGTTCAAAGCCGCTAAGTGAAATGTGGCTCTCAGCAGTTTGTCTGTGAGTGTGCGCGATCAATACCGGTAATGAGGTCTGATTGGCAAGGTGTATGTGTGTGTGTGTGTGTGTATGTGTGTGTGTGTGAGGCATGACGAGCGTGTTGCGTTATTGTCAATTGACTTGCTGGATGCATAATGGATGCTTTCTCTTGATTAGCTGGACTTGTTGTCTTATTGCCGCTGATTGAGGGACAAACAAAGGAAAGGCGAACAGGGAGATAAGCAAGATACGGATGGTAAATTCTGATCTTTTTTTCTTTTTTTTTGGGGGGGGCGGGTTGGGGGGGTCATACAGCGCCGCATCTGATTAATACATAAGCTTACTTTTATAGGAATAGCTCATTAACAGAATGCAGGTTGTATTAGGAAAATTTCAAATCACAGAAATGGAGAGATAGAGTGTATATGGAAAGGAGGACGCTGGAGATGCAGAAGGACGAGGAGGAGGAGGAGGAGGAGAGGAGAAGAAGAGGAGAAGAGAGAAGAAAAATAGGAAGAGAAGAAAAAGAAGAGAAGAAGAAGAAGAAGAAGAAGAAAAGAAAATAAGAAAAGAAGAGAAGAAGAAGAGAAGAAGAAAAAGAAGAAAAAGAAGAAGAAAAGCAGAAGAAGAAGAAGAAGAAGAAGAAGAAGAAAAAATGAAGAAGAAAAAGAGAAGATGAAAAGGAGAAAAAGAAGAAGAGTAAGAAAAAAAGAAGAGTAAGAGAAAAGAAGAAAAGAAAAGAAGAAGAAAAGAAGAAGAAGAAGAAGAAGAAGAAGAAGAAATGTATCAATCATTATTATCATTATATATGCATTTCATTGTTCATTGTTCCGCGTGCTCACTGTGCCTCCACGTGATAAGTCTGTCTTATTTTTAACCTTTTCTCCTTCCTCTTTCCTTCTCAAGGGTATAACACACCTTGCCGCACCTTCCGCACATTCCTCACCAGTCCTTGGGGAAAATGATAATGATGACTGATACAGAGAAAGAGAAGAAGAAGAAGAAGAAGAAGAAGAGGCAAAGAAGAAGAAGAAAAAGAAGAAGAAGAAGGAGAAGAGGAAGGAGAAGAAAAAGAAGAAGAAGAGGAAAAGAAGAAAAAATGGAGAAGAAAAGAAACCTAACTTGAAAATTTGATAACTAATAAATACGCAGAAAGCTGAAGACTTTTCTATATTCCAGCACCAAAAAAATCAAGAGAGTTTAAACCAAAGAGAAACAGCCGACACAAACTTACGAATCAACAAAGGGTGGCTGAAGGGCGCGGCACGAGGGGCAAGGGAGTGACGGAGTACGTGGCTTTACCTTCAACGGGTTGCCAGTTAAGTGACGTTGGCGACTACTTATCTTCACCTTCCTCTGTCACCTGCCAATTTCCCCTTCACCTTCCTCTGTTACCTGCCAGTTTCTCCTCCACCTTTCTCTGTCACCTGCTAGTTTTCTCCTCCATCTTCCTCTGTTACCTGCCAGTTTCCCCTTCACCTTCCTCTGTTACCTGCCAGTTTCTCCTCAACCTTTCTCTGTCACCTGCTAGTTTTCTCTTCCATCTTCCTCTGTTACCTGCCAGTTTCTCCTCCACCTTTCTCTGTCACCTGCTAGTTTTCCCCTCCACCTTCCTCTGTCGCCTGCCAGTTTTCCCTCCACCTTCCTCTGTCACCTGTCAGTTTCCCAAAGTCCACAGCTCTCCGTCCACCTCCCACTCGTTCCAGCATTGTGACCATGAACTTTGTCTTCCTCTTGCTGTCGCTCCCTCCACTCTTCCTAATAAACAGTTCCTTTTGATACCCTCCTCTCTCAGTATATGGCCAACGAAGGTCAGCCGCCTTTTTTTTTTATATCTTTCAGTAGGAATCTTTCTGTTCCTGCTCTTCTTAGTATCTCTTCATGGCTGTAAGGACAAAAAAAAGAAGACGGCAAGTTGGAGGGAGCAGCGTGAGGATCTTCCATGTAGGAGGCAAATCCATCCACGTGTTCATAATTATTCCCCACGAAGGCGCTGGTGATCGTGGCTGTTTGGACTGTATTCTCAAACATCTCTGCGCCGCGTCCTGATTACTTTCAAAAGCATGGTTTTTTCAAGAGTGTTTTTACGGATCTAGTGACAGATTAACAAGATTTCTCTACATTATTAACATAGGAGACACTCTTGAAAACTCGGCTGATCATCTCTATGGCCTTGGAAAATAGTTATGATGAGAGAGCAAAGCGTTTCAAAATACGGGCTTCTGTCTGGCGTGACCCTGATGGCAACAGCACCGAGCCCAATTGGTGAGAGTGAGACAGTTCTATTAGGTTCATTAATATCCGATTTAACGTCTCAGGTATCCTCGTTATCCTCCTCAGCTCTCATAACAAGGCTGGCTGGTGCTGATGAGGGATGCTTGGCTGCACTCTTCAAATAAAAATGTCTCTGGATCGGGTTATCGAGTAATGCTTTAACCTTCCACTCGCAGGGAACTATCACCCCTGCGAGTTTCTGAATAAGTGCTACAGTTTTCTTGACGGTGACTGCTGAGATTGTGTTGCTTCGGTAATAATGATGCTGACGTCGATGGTCCACGAAGAGGAGAGAGATTATCGAGGTTAACCAAACGAAATGATGATGGAAGAAAATAAGGAACTATTGCTACTACTACTACTACTACTACTGCTACTACTACTACTACTACTACTACTACTACTACTACTACTACTACTACTACTACTACTACTACTACTACTATATCGCGTAGTGTACATACGTTTATGTATACACCCAAGAAAACTTAAACCCGTGTCTCCTTATTGATTTCCGTACATGCATTACAGTATCATCTTGAAACTGAAATCATACAGAAAATGTCATGAACAATGCATACGGAGAAAGGGAGAATAACATCCAAATTTAAATGAAAAAGAAAATGACATCAGATGAAGGTAGGTCAATGTGGGAAGGTCAGTCGATGGCAAGTATCATGGCCGCGTCGTGCACTTGTCTAGGCCATGTGGGGAGAGCTTGTGCGGCCCTCAGCTTGCATCTCTTCCGTTTAGTCAACGCGCCCACCCCGTTAGGTCCCCGTCCCAGGCTGGCGGTCGTAGGAGCGGGACCCATGACTTGCCTGGAGGAGTTCCTGTGCGAGGTTACGAAGGTGCATCAGGCCTTCAACGCCGAGGTGGTGGTGGTGGTAACGGAGACGCCTACCACAGCCCTCACCTGCCTCGTCCTCACGTCCAATATGCGATACTTCTTCAACTTCTTCTTGTATCCCGATTACTTGGGGATGAAGGCGTTTGAGGGATGGGGCAGCGTGCGGCTCTTCGCCCTTCAAGACCTGCGCTATATTTTCACTTCACCTCCATGGGAAGTTGTCGATCGTGAATGTGATGCTGTTGTGCTCCTCAATGACAGACACTCCCAGGACCCGAGGAGAGCAGACAAACAAGTGATCGAGACGTGGGTGAAGGTGCGCTCAGTGCTTCCTGACACGCGCTTTGTTATGCAAGTGATGCAAAAGGACTCTGCTTGCAGGTTACGGCCCACACTAGGCCCCAGGGACTCCATTGTTTGCCTGGAAGAGCTCACTACCTATTTACTTTCGGCCAACACTGCCACTCCGGGGACTGCCTCAGTTTTGACTTCCCTCCTCTGCCTTCCCGACACGCAAATACTGAAGTTTGCGGTGCACGTACCCGACCCTCCCATGTGGCGACGCTTCACAGGCTTGAAACACTTCCGATTGTTGATTGGTGATGTAACGAGCGAGTCAGGGTCATTTTGGGACCTGGCATCGCGTTGTTACCTTGGGTGTCAAGCGATTCTTCTTGGTTACCGAAAGGGTCACCGAATCCACCTCCTTCCGGATACTGTTCCCGATGGAAGCTACCTCGTATACTTCGGGGATCTATCAAGTCGTCTGCACTTCTTGAATGAGAGCGTCACTGTGGAAACAAACACGGCCACTGAGGACCATCCGCAGAGTCACGTGACTTTGGTACCAGCTGGGCACCCTGAAGCCTTGGCGCGCTGCAGGGATGACGCGGTGAATGGCGTGTCCAGACATGGCCCACAGGATCCCACGTCCTTGGTGGTGTGTCCCCTTTCTGGAGTTCCTGTTGAGACCACCGTGGCTGACTACTATCGCACACTCACACAATTCAAAGACGTCGATCCCAAACCAAACATTTCCGTCAGTATGTGGAGCGTGGCAGACACTGAAGCAGCGGCACAACACTGTGTGGATCCGGCTCTCATTGTACTGGCCACGGCCACGGCGGGGCACAGCAAACCTTTGTACGACGCCTGGACCTCCCTCCTGCAGGACTTGGATATTCTTCAGGTTGATATCACCTCTGACTGTTACTTCTGGCGAGTGTTCCAGCAGCAGTTACAGCGGGGCTTGGTGGCTTGGGCATTACTGACACGTGATGCTCGCCTGGTGCCCGCGCCGCACTGTAACCATAAACTGCACCGTGGAGACGCTGTTTTGGTGTTCTTCCTCAGGAAGTCTCAGTGATAGTATAGCATGATATGTACGAGTACGAGTATGTATGTCACCTTTGTTAAACCCTTTATACCACTGAAGACCTTGCCTGCGTGGCGACTGCTGGAATACATGTGCCACTCAGGTCTACCACTAAAACTAATATGAACATTCAGGAAGGGGATGCAGTGTAAATTCATTCTGACAAGCCCACAAAAAGTTGGCCTCTAGCTGTTGCAGTAGTAAGTTATTCTGAAAAATTTAGTACAGTTAGGACAGTCAAATTAAAATCCATGCAAGACACTATGATGAGAAGAACAACTGGTAAGTTATATCCACTGAAGACAACCTCAAGCTGGATTGATAAAAAGCCTGAAGCGGCACTTGGTGGCCTAGGTATAATAACTACAAAAATCGCCATGAGCCTGTTCTTGTTCCATGCTTGGGTCTTGCTTTGGCGACCACGTGGTGACCATGTGGTGACTTGAGTGGCCGGCTGGGTCGCCTGGTGGGCAACACTCGCCCCTTTGTGGTAACAAAATGTAATAAAGATCTGGATTTAAAGGATAATTGTGTTTATGGTGATAATCGGCGGGCAGCCACAGTGGCGGCTTATTCAGGCTATCCTAACAGTGATATAAATACTTGCCAGACCATTTGTCTCTTTGGTATTTTCAAGTTTTAATACTTATTGTTAACTTGATCTTGAGTTTATTTCTCAGCCTTGATTAATCTTATCCCTAACAATGTTACGTCAAGTGGGTGGAGCCTCAAGGATTCAAAAGCCTTCCCCTGGTGGGTAGTTGACAGGTGTCGCTACTGAGTAATTAATAGCCCAGGAGTGGCAACAAGTTTACAGCTGGTGAGTGTACATCACCGGTAAGTCCAACAAAGTGGCCCTTCCGAGTGTTCACTAGCCTCGTGTGGTAAATCAGCTGATGTGAATACTTTGTGTGAGTTAACTGGTGAAGACTGAAGGGCTGCTGCGTCTCTCTCCTCATGGAGTGATGTACCTTCTCGCGTAGAGTGGAGAAGCCACAGAGGAGAGTTGCACCCGGAATTTTGAACAAAACAGAGGAGGCTTCATTAAAGGGAAAAATTACATTTTTCTTGACTTCCAGGATATCAAACATTGCTAATTACACGTAGTGTAAAGAAAATGGGTATCAGTGACCTGCTCAGTCCAGCGGGCGAATCCCACTAGACATCGCCGCTCAACCTCGGCTCCACTCGACCCATCAGAGCGAAGCATCCTAATAGTTCCCGACGCGGGGAGTACACTGGCAGAGTGGCAGAGTGGCAGAGTGGCATGTCGCTGAGCTCCCTGTTGTTTTTGTGCTTCCATAGTAACAAGATGATTATTATATTTACTTGGCCGACGAACCAATTCTGCCACCGGTAAGCTCGTCTTTTACGGTTAAATTAAATTGAGAACCAAAATTAAATTTTTGTAGGTAAGTTTACAACTTTCTTTTTTTTTTTTTTGACACACAAGACCAATCGACTGCCATGTCTTCAATGTCTGTGTTTAAACAAAAAAAAAACTGCATTTCTATTACGAAACGATGAGAAACTAATCTATAATAAACAATGCAAATATAAAGAAAACATAGTAAAAAGAAATCATAAAAAATATGCAAATAAAATTACATATGAAGTAGATATGATAAAATAAATTACACTGTATTATATTACTATTAATTCATTTAGTTGTGATCTTAACATCTCACATTTTTAAAATAATTCAATAAGATTAAAGAAGATATTACTGTAAATTACAGCAAGCGTAGAACATAATAATAAATAAAAATATATAGTAATCATTGCCAACAATATGTAACGAGTGAAAGACTAATAATAATTAATTACAAAATATTGACATGATGAACTAATGTACGTATATCCATGAATATTCACCGATAGGACATGAAAGTTGAGTCGTTGGTGATGAGGAAAGTAGCTGAACTGTCGATAATCCTCTGACGCGAGTATTTTTAACTCAATTTTCTTCTCACGCGGCCTAAAAATGCAGGAAAAAGGTCTCATCTTACACGACCACGATCCACTTTAACGCGACTTTTTACATTCAAAGCACCTGCCCGCCCGCCGCCACCTCTCAGCGGCTCGCTCTTAACAGTGGAGTAATTACTAACAATCATTCGCCCAAATTGGAAGACTCTTTTCGCTGAACCGGGCGTAATATCATTCCAAATAACTTGTGTTAAGTACTAGAGCAGCGTGTGTAACGACGAGTCAATGGGAAGCTGGAGAGAAGACAGTGATAGGGAGGCAAACAAGTTAACCATCCACATTGTGTTTTTGGTGCCAAACTTTACCAGTCGTGGGCTCAAAAAGGGGTCTTTGTTTGGGCGTGCAGAAGGAAGTGAGCCAGTTAATAAGCAGTTTCAAGAGTCATTCTAACGCTGTATTTTTCCAGTGACTCTTTTCCAAGGGTGATTATGATTCTAGTAGTAACTTAGTTATTTCTTAACAAGCTCTAGTGAAAATTATTGAGAGTTTTCAAAGGTGTCCTTGTTTCTAAGGATAATTTACGAAATTCTGCATCATTAGTAGAAAACACGCTTTTTGTGTCCTTGAAAAAAATAGTCCTCTTCGGAAAACTAAGCATTTCACAGTGCGAGACAAGGATTACGAGTATGATAGACTGTACTGTCATGGGCAGAACAAAAATAACTATCTGTACTTTCTTCCAGTGTGTTTGATGTTTCCCTCTGAAGCATCCTGATCCTGTGACGGTCTCCTAACCACTGACAGGTTCCCAGCAGCTCAGAGGACCAACCTAAGACTGAGGGAAGACATCAAAACAGCTGAAAGATGTGTGATGTCCTCACCTCCCTTACCACACGAGGATCGCCGTCATCAGTGTGTTTGGTCTGCCCTTTATCGGTAGGAAAAGTAGCGCTGCCTCGTAACCATTGTCGGCACCACATGACCTCAGTGCCACGGTGTCATAACACATTCAGTATTTGGGCGTGGCCATTACTGAGTGTCTACTGTCAGGTGCTTGTCTCTGGATATCCAGTGTACACTATCATGTCGATGACTGGTGAGTGTCGCCGAGTAGACCATCCCATTTGCACTTACCTTAGCTGCTCAGAGACACGTGCAGGATTTGCTGACAGCACTGGGAGCTTGTACTGCCGCGCGCTGAAATAGTAAGAATGATTGTAAAAGGGCATATATATATATATATATATATATATATATATATATATATATATATATATATATATATATATATATATATATATATATATATATATATATATATATATATATAAAGGATTATAAGAGTTTAGGATAATCACTGCATTTTCTGGCATTAATTTTTAGCGTGAATAAAAATTGCTCGCTTTATAATTGTTTTAATTTATTTTAATACCAAACAGAAGAAACAGTATTTGCATTGACACATTGATAAGAGTTGGAGATTATCAAATTTAAATACCAACCGCCTCAGGTTGGTCGAAGTTACTTTTGTCCTCTTTACCCCCAAAATCACACACTCCTGGAGTCCCCCCCACCCCGCCCCCCTGCCGCTGCCGACCCTCCCTGTGACTCACCTGCCTGTTCACTTTCGTGTTTCAATAACACAAAGTGCAGCTGCAGCCTGCACGCTCAAGACAACCTCTGCGGCTAAAAAAGAACAAAAAAAAAAAAAAAACAGTAACAAAGGAAATATGTTTACTTGGCCGACGAGCCGTTTCCGGCACCGGTAAACTCGTCTTTTATGGTTAAATGAAATTGAAGACCACAATTAAAGTTCTTAATCAATTTCTGTAGGCAAGTTTCCAGCCTTTTTTTTTTTGTCACACAAGACCATTCGACCCGTCATGCCTTCAATGTCTATGTTTAAACGAAGAATTACACTTCTTTTACGAAATTATAGTAAATTAATTTATAATGAACAATGCAAATATAAGAAAATATATATATAAAAAAATAATGTTGTAGTAGGAAATATATATAAACTTCTTCCTCTACTAGGAGGTCAGGATGCAGATAAACTCGCTGTAAAAACAGCTGCAGGTACAGTAATATAAATAAACTGTACAAAAGTAAATAATGAAGCCGCCAGGAGCCGTGCGTCCCTGCCCGAGGCTGGCAGGACAGCGACTACGCATGCTGGGATGACTGGTGACTGCTGGGCCTGCCGGCTCATGTCACGCTGGGACTCGTGAGGTGAAGGGAGGTCACGTGGCTAGTAAGGTAAAGGGTTTGTAAGGTCCTGGGAGCTCACGCGGCCGTGGAGCGGGCCAGAGCACCGCGGAGACAAAGGGGTGAGGGTTGACCTCACTCCCACGTGATAGGCGGTCGGCCAGAGGCTGGGTCAGGTCGGGGACAAAGGAGAGGTTGGCCGGGGCGTCAAGTTCCAAAGGGAAAGGCGTGCCATGGAATGTGGGCGGCAAGGGTGTGGGCGTGTGTCCCCACACCAGCACAGTGTAAATATGCAAATTAAATCGTATATTAAGTATTGTATTGTATTACTGTTTATTAATTCATTTATAATTTTAATATCTCGTATTTTTAAGAAATTCAATAAGATAAAGAAGATATTACTGTAAGTTTAACTACTTTTATCTCGCAAGTTAAGTAGTACATATGATAAAGTACAAAGCAGTGAAGATATACAGGGTGTAACACGAGCTTCTGCGGGGATTGCTGGAGGTGGAAGTACAGCTTAATCTAAGTTGAAAATATTTAATATTATTAAGTATATTTAATATACTTGATTCAATATATTAAAATATTAAATATTAATATCTGCAGAAACTCCTGTAACACCCTATATAGACAGACTGATCACGAGAGGTAAATCTTGATTGATATACATGTTTCATGTATATTCACCAATCATGAGGCTTCAGGAGTCACGGGATCGTCGATAAGCTGCACAATACTTAACAAATCAACATTGCAGAAATAAGTCCTGGCCGCCAGGGTGTCACGCTCCTCAGCAGTCGCCCACACCACCTTCAACAGGTCCACGTCAAATGTAAAGCTGCTGTTTGCCGGGGCACGAAGAATACTGGTAGCGTTCAGCTCCGTCAGGTTATTGTGAACCAGTGGCATGCCAATACTACCGTCAGACGCAGGGAGAAAGTCATCTGGGAGGCGTTCAATAATGTTGTGGTGGAGACCGACGTACCGTAGGTGGACCTGGAACGGCAGACTGGGGCCCTCGGTGAGCTGGTTGTAAGAAAAGTCCAAGCTGGTGACGAGGGTCTGGTGGCTGAGGTCAGGCACTTGGGTTATGTTGCCGTACATGATGTCAAGGTACGTGAGCTGGGTGAGGCGCCGCAAGGCATCGTATTCCACAAAGGACACGTAGTTTAGCTTCAGGATCTGTGCGTTCAGGAGGTTCTCGTGGTCCAGGTCGTGGCGTGTGACAACTGGGATGTTGCCGCCGAACTCGATGATGCGAACATCCTCGTGGATATCCCAGCACTGCGTGGGCACCGCCATGGGCTGCCCGGGCTTACAGGTCCAGGAGCGGTTGTCATTCCGCCACGAGCATGGACACTCCTGTCCCAACACCAACGCCAACACCTGAAACAACCAGTGCGATATGAGAATGCTAAAGTCAGTACAGAGGACAGTGACTTTATATAGAGAGGGCCTCGTCACCGTCTATACCAACTTCTCCCAGTTTCCCTTACGATCTCATATGTTGAAATCAAGAGACGTCAGCACAGTGCATTTATCTGAAAACGTATCGCATTGTCAGTACTTCTCTTTTAGAAATGCCCTGCAGGTGCTTGACTGATGTTGATGATCCGGTCTTAGTATCAAGTACTCTGTGTTGTCATATGTTAATCTGTGTCATCAAAATTAGCCATCCCAAATTAAAAACAAACTGGGTACAAAGTGAAAGAAAAGGTAGTTTTCTAATCTACTAAATTTTGCCTTTTTTTTTTTTTACCAAACTTTTCATCTTACTCCATTCTTTATTCTTTCCTTCTGCTTGCCGAGAAGAACACACACGGAATCAAACTTAGAACCAAAGACTGACTCACGGGCAGGAAACCCAACACAGCAAGACGATAAAAGCGACTTGCAGTGCGCATGACTGGCGAGGAACTAAGGACAAGTGACGCCTTACGTGCAGGTAACCCATAGAACAGGACCTTATCTCGGCAAACACGTAGTGGTTAGGGCAAGACATTCACCTTCTGTACCTTTTCCCATCGCCACCTGTTCCTTCTCCCGCGGCATGAGAGAGAGAGAGAGAGAGAGAGAGAGAGAGAGAGAGAGAGAGAGAGAGAGAGAGAGAGAGAGAGACACTCACTCGTCTTTCCAGGAAGGTGTTCCGCGTTAATGAATCTTATTTGATGCTGTGTCAAAAAGAAAGCAAGAAAAAAGTTCTGGGTGCGTTTTTACAGGCGGACCTCATAACTACATGGTCGTAAAACAATTGACTAAGTTTTATAGTACGTTCACTTCGTCTTATTAAGTTACGAACCTTGAAACTACCTGGTGTTGCATGCGGTTGTGAGTTGAAGTGGTATTGTTTCTTCCCCTCAGCTTACTTCCCAAATATTGTACTTCAAAGCGTGCCCGATTCTGGACGTGGATTTCACCATGCATATACGATGAAGAGGAATGAGAGACACGGAAATATAGTTGTCATAGTTTTTTTTTTTTTTTTTTTAATCGAAGCGGTACTATTCCTTGTCATCGAGCATGTCCTAGAAATACCACGGTACATTGCGTTCCTTATTATACTTCGTCTTCTTTATAAATATGTGATGAGGGAGGAGGGAATGGTGAATGCACAGTAGTTATTGCCAGGGACCAGAGTAGCATGTTGATATCAGAGTGTACTAAGGTAGTCACGGTCAATAGTGTAGTCACCTGCCACACTCATTCCACTGTACGTTAGATTTTCTTTATTTGAAGTCCTCTGATCTGCTGAGAACCTATAAATTCCTGGGCTTTGCAATATTGCCAAGATATCAAAGGGCTTCAGACTGATTGGAATACCAGATGCAATGGAAGTGAGTGGAGAAATCAGAAGACTTAAGGTGGAGGAACAACTCAAAACTCAGAAGTAATGATAAGAGCAAAAAACAGTTACACGACTTCTTTGGCCACTCTGCTACAGAAGGGAACTGCGGAACAATTACTGCAGCTACGTATTATATGAATATCTGATTGGCATCTGAGCAACGTAAATTAGTCGCGCCTGAGCAACGTGTTATCTACTCAGCCAGGTAATTACCATAACAACGTGGTGTACAAATAACTATCAGAGTAATCTGTTACAATTATCTAGGTCAGGTCTTCCCCCCCAACTCCACCCCAACCACCCTTGCCTCCTTCACCTCCTCACCCACGCGTCACAACATATGGATTCCTTCTCTTCATCTTCATCCCTGGCCTTGTTCCTTGCGTGTTTTAGTCTCTCAGTTCTCCAACCACTTATTTCTTCGCTTAAACTACTCTGACGGTTCTTTAACAGCTCGTCATTCCCAAACTACCAGACTCCTTCCATTTTCTT
Organism: Scylla paramamosain; assembly: GCF_035594125.1. Lineage (NCBI taxonomy): Eukaryota > Metazoa > Arthropoda > Malacostraca > Decapoda > Portunidae > Scylla > Scylla paramamosain. The sequence goes on from NC_087176.1 coordinate 9,654,576, forward strand.
ACCAACTTAAATCCTTCGTTTCATCTTTTCCCAGCGGTTCGTCATCTGCATGTCACCCCTTAACTACCTAACCACCTCTTTCAGTCCCTCGCCCACAAATAGCTCGCTCAACCATCTTGCAGTCGTAGCTATCCAACAACTCCCTCCATTTCTTCCATCAATTGATTCCCTCACTCTCCACTTACTGCCTCATTACATACTTGAATGATTGTGTCACGTGATGGCTGGAGGTCAAAGGATTGCTGTTAAATTAGAATGAATGTAAGTGTGTGGGTTTCGAGGTACAATTCAGACTGGTTGATTGGTCCTAAAGCTGTTATTGCTACCTTATATTAAGAGCATCATCTGAAACTAGGACATAAAAGGTTTCGTATTGGAATAAAACATAACGACGTAACAGATTAGAGAGAAATGTGGAATGGAGAGTGGCGGAGTGGAATGGAGAGTGGCGGAGTGGAATAAACTAATGTAGAATGAAATGGAAAACACCAAATACAAGCTAGAAGACGATACGAGCCATTACGAATTTAATTGAATCATGTGCGTTTCAAAGACGTGATAGAAAATTAATTTTGCTTCCCCCCCACCCCCCGTCGACACTTTCCGAAGATCACGACTACAGCAAACACTCGAACAGTTTCCCCGCTACGTTGCCTTAAATTCTGTTATGGGAGGCTTGTCTCTGTAGCGGCTCTCCTTGGTGTGACTTTTGGCCCTATAATACTTTACTGTCTACTGTGTATTTCATTCTTTTGTATTCGATCTTTCGTTCTTTTCCTCATCTTTCTCCAGCTTTTCTTCAACAAACTGAAATCTCCGTTAGTGTTTTTTTTTTTCTTTTTATGTAGGAAGGACACTGTGTGTATTGGAGATGCCTAACTCATTATGTTTTTGTCCTGAGCTCGTGAATATTTCTGTCTGTCTATATATCAGGCCGTCAATCCTACACGGGCTGGCCTAGACAAAGCGCACACACACACACACACACACTCTCTCTCTCTCTCTCTCTCTCTCTCTCTCTCTCTCTCTCTCTTAACCCTGTCTACCCCTGGAGGAAAGGAATAGCCTGGTGGGCCACCTTACTGCATACTTCCGCAGCAAGGCCACACAGCATACACTGTTCTACTGCTTTCCCTTCTCATTGAAACCATTCCCTATCCGTGAACATTTCTACTAACTTGAAAGTCCCTCACCATCAACTTAAGCAGATTGAAAGAGTCTCCCATTGTATGTCTTACATGTTTACATCTTGCCATAGTATTGACAAAAAACGGAATTTCAGTGGTAACTATTTCAAGTCAGGGAAGTGGCAATGTTTTGTAATAATGGACCATATGATTAACTAGTATGTTTTCAGTGAGAGAGAGATAATTACTTTATGTACGAAAAAAAATTAAGGAAAGAGCAATATATAAATTATTGACAGAAAACTGGTGTCTAATCCATTCAAAACTTACCAGAAAAAGAAATAGAAAACTAATATTGTAAGTACTAAACATAAAGGTTTAAGTGCGAAAAATTTATCCCATTATAAAGAAACAATTCTGCTGGAGGATAAACCCCTCTATAGAAATTAGGAGCAGAGTGGGTTGAGCCAGATATCTCACGAGTCCACGACTATGTCTTAGACCTTGCATGACAGGGGGACAATACTCAGATACTCTCCACTCAGCCCGAGAGACACGATTATTCCACCAGCAGTTAGGAGGAGAGTGCATTAAGCCTTTCACTGCCATTGTCGTGACTCGTTAACCTTCGTAGCATTGTAAAAATAGACACAGGAGAGAAAAAAGAGAGAATAATGAGTTAATTTTATTTTTTCTTATGTTACAGAGATATTAACAAGAACTTAGCACAAAAATAGTGTCTGATAAGTTACAAGTATTGATGAAGAACAGTGAAAGGGTTAGTTAAGCCAGATAACACACAACGCTGGCTTAGAGATTACATTAAGGGAGGCAACACCCGAACATTACTTCCGCCAGCACTGAGAACACACACACACACACACACACACACACTTCAATATATACCATCTTGTGTCACTAACCCCTACCTTATCATACATCGCAGATAATTATACTCTTTTTCCTTGTCTTGCTTTACTCATCATGGTCAAAGCGTGTTTTTTAAGGGCGTTTGCCTCGCTTGTGCAGGGACAGGCTGGCTTCGCAGACCTGTATAGTGTATACTACCCGTCATAAGGGGGACCGTGGCGTATCTTATCTCTGTGCTTAGTCATGGTAGTAAAGGGTATGTATTACGGCTGTCCAGGTAATACACACATGCACACATTCACACACACAAGCAAACCAATAAATAAGTAAGAAATGCACATAAATATAAACCAGATGTATAACAAAATGCCACAAATGTTGATTTTATAAAAACAAATTGATATTATAGACGAGATTGCTTATTGATGAATTGAGGGTGATAAATCTTATGTATTACTCTGTACCGGTAAGAACTTGGCCGGCTGCTGAATGGATATGAATAAATAGATCAATGAATAATGGAAGAAAGTTACCTAAATCTGTAAACGTTTTAGAGTCTACTGAGTTATTCTGAATTTTTATCAACATTCCATAATTTTTCTTGCTGCTTCAATACATAATCCACGATGCTCTGTTCATTTCTTTTACCCACGCTTTCGTTAATCTTACGAATAATAATGCAATATGTTGTATTTTCTTCATCTATATAATTTTTACAGGCTTTACAAAAAAAAAAAAAAAATAAAACAAAATAAAATAAATAAATAAATAAATGAAATAAATAAATAAATAAATAAATGTAATAATGCAAAATTTTATCTGCTTATTCAAACTTCCTCAAAATTCACTGACTTCCACTTAAAGCAAAATATTTTCTCTTTAAACTTCCAAATCACATATTCCCACTTGATGCAAAATAGTCTCTTTTTTTTTTTTTACCGGAACTTCTCCAGACTAAAAAAAGATAAATTGATAATAAAAAGTATATATAAATGAAAAAAAAAAAAAATAATGATCGTCTTTTTATCTAAACTTCCTAACTTTACAAACTTCTACTTAATGCGAAAGATTTTTCTTTTTTTACTTAAACTTTCTCAAACATTTAAAAAATCCACCGTAACATTGCAGAATATTCTCCTTATCTAGACTAACACAAATCCCACGAACCTCCGTACGATAAGAAAAATTCTCTCTCTCTCTCTCTCTCTCTCTCTCTCTCTCTCTCTCTCTCTCTCTCTCTCTCTCTCTCCACAAGCTCTATAGAAAAGACGGATTTTTTCTTTTCACCCAAACTTTGTGAAATTCTATTAAATTGCCCTTAATACAAAATTACATGTTTTTTTTTTTATCTATTTTTAGTTATTTTTTTCTTTAATATCAAACTGGACCTGCACGAGACTAGTACACTTAACCACAAAACAAACTTGCTCATCTAATCAATACTTTTTTTTTTTTTCATTTCTTTACTTCTTTATCGCTATATGTACACACACACACACACACACACTGACATCCAACCCCACTTACTACGCAAATCCCTAACCTATCTAAACTCTCACACACACACACACTCTCTCTCTCTCTCTCTCTCTCTCTCTCTCTCTCTCTCTCTCTGTAAACTGTACCTAATTTGATCGACACAGAGAATATTGTGTGCCGCGTCCCCTTAGTGATTGAATCAATATTGCAGGCTACTGGAGAGAGACAGAGGGCGACTTCACTCTCCTCAGACGTGTTGTAGTGAGGTGAATAATGAATTAATGGTGAAATACACTCACGGGAATCATCTTCAGTTCCTCGATGGCATGTTGAGTGAACCATGAATGAGAGAGAGAGAGAGAGAGAGAGAGAGAGAGAGAGAGAGAGAGAGAGAGAGAGAGAGAGAGAGAGAGAGAGAGAGAGAGAGAGAGAGAATAATAGTAGTTGTAGTAGTATTATTAGTAAAGAAAAAAAAACATGCGAGAAAGGTAGAAAAGGTAGGGTAGTTAAGAAACAGCTTAATAAAAAAAATAAAAAAACGTAAAATAGCGAGGATAAACTTAGAATACTAAAAGAAAGTTGTGAAAATAAAAGGAAAAATGAGAAGCAAAAACAGGAATAGTAATAATGGAATAACAAGAGAAGAAAAGGATAAAAAAAAGTTAGAAAAAGTAGTAAAGAGGACTGATAAAAGAAAACGGAAAAAAAAGAGAGACAAAAGAAGAAAAAAATAATAAAGAAAATGCTTAAGTGAGGAAGTACACTGTAGAGAGTTAACAGAAAAAAAAAGAGAACTGAAGGAAGGAAGAATATGGAACTGAGGTAGTGTAGAATAAAAGAAACGAAGAAAAATAGAAGGAAAAAATAGAGAAAACATGAATATGACGCAGTGTATAATAGGAGAGAGACAAAAAACACAATAACGAATAAAGAAAAACACTAAGTAATGATAAAGTCTAGAGAGAGAGAGAGAGAGAGAGAGAGAGAGGGAGAGAGAGAGATAAAAAAGGAATGAGTGATGAAGAAAGAGCATGAGAAAGTATATATTTGATAGGAGAGGGGAATAAAAAAGAGAATAACGAGTAAGAACCGTGAGCCTGATGATAAGGAAGAAAAAAAAAAAGAAAATAACCATAAATAAGAAGCGTGAACCTTGTATCGTGCAAAGCTGGAGGGTAAAATAAAAAAAAAAAGGACAATAAAGAAAAAAAAATATGAACACAGGAGAGAAAGAGAGAGAGAGAAAAAAAGTTATGAATGGAAAGAGTGAGTCTAGAACGATACTGGGAGAAAAAAAAAAGAAGTGATAAAGAAAAATGTAAAGAAAGTGTAAAAAAAAAACAGATAATAAATAAGTAAGAGAGAGAGAGAGAGAGAGAGAGAGAGAGAGAGAGAGAGAGAGAGAGAGAGAGAGAGAGAGAGAGAGAATAAGAAGCGTGTCTAACGGGTGAGTACAGGTAGCAGTGGATCAGATAGGTGTGTGTGTACAGGTGTGTTCGCGTCATTGGTCGATACTTGCACAGGTGACCAGAGTGTGGTGGTGGTGGTAGTGGTGGTGGTGGTGGTGGAGGTGGCGGCCTATCTGTCCCATCAGTGTCTCGTGCAAAGAGTGACAGAATTAGAGCTTTTTTTTTTTTTGTATCTTTATTCTTTTTGTTTCGTTCTGTATTGTTACGTTATATTCTTTTGTATTATTTCTGCTATTTCTATCAATATTCTCTCTTCGGTTTGATTAAGTTGTATTCTGCTACTTTTCATCTATGTCCTGTTTCCCATTTCTTTCCATTCAGTGTCATTAAATATACACGTTCCTACCTTATTTTTTTCCGTCCTCATCTGTTGTAATCTGTTCTGTATTCTGGGTAAGGAATATAGCGAGGATGACGTAGGCAGACAAAATCCTTCAGGTCAGACTTAAAAAGAAATAGGAATAAACTGGTTCACAAGTA
>NC_087176.1:9670000-9675000 GCF_035594125.1 Scylla paramamosain
TGTTGATCTACCACTAGAACTGTAAAAACACACTTAAATGTCCGTGTTACTTTGTCTAGTGCCTATTAAAAGCAGTCGAGGTACGCGCAGAAGTGTTTCAAAATGTGGACCTTTTACTCCCCAGCCTGCAAACTAAAAAAACTCACTGCTACTGGCGGAAGAAAAAAGAGAATACTATTGTCCGTATTCTTCAGCTCTTCGTCCTGCTATTACGTATTTCCAAAGGCCTCAAATATATAATTAGTCTGGATCTCATGAGTGTTCCCAGTGACCGTGTAGAAATCTTGTCGTCTTATCAGTGGAATCACGAAAATACTCCCTAAAGCTTCAATAACTTTCACTAAAGCCTGTTGAAGATTGTCGAGGTAATGCCGAGTGTTTGGTAATATAATGTTATGTTGGATGAAGGAAGTTTGAGAGAAGGAAGGAATAATTATGATGAGTGAAAGGAGACAGAAAGGAAAAAGGTAGTATTATAAAAGGAGGAAGTAGAGGAGACTGTTAAAAGTAATGATGATGACGACGAGAAGGATATATGGAAAGAAAATAAGGACTATATATGAGAGAGAGAGAGAGAGAGAGAGAGAGAGAGAGAGAGAGAGAGAGAGAGAGAGAGAGAGAGAGAGAGAGAGAGAGAGAGACGATTAGCGGATGGAATTACACACACACACACACACACACACACACACACACACACACACACACTAGAGGTACAGCGGATATCTCAGTGTTTGTCAGGAACCCACCTCGGCTACCGGTGTGGGTGTATAGGAAGCAAAGAGAAGTGTCACGTCCCCAATTGATAACCATAGAAACCTCTTACTCATATCTATCCATAGGCTTAACTGTATTTCTGAATCGCTTTGCTTCCTCTCGTTAGGTATTATTTTTGAAGGCCACAGAGATTATTAGCCATGTACTCAAGACTGTTTCTCGTGTTAATAATGTAAAAATCCTGTTAATTTGCCTCTAGAAACCTATAGACACCCTTAAAAATCAGTGTCACTTTAACTAGAGCCTTTTGAATTTAATGGAGGTGCTGCACAGAAGTATGTTAGATTCTGGTCTTAAATTCAATGACCTCTTCATACTAAGCCAAATGACTCAGTGCCAGGGGTGATAAGGATTTGGCGCCCTTGTTGTAGCCATGTGAGCTTTTGTGATGGCTAAGACTTTCGTGGGGCACCAATCTAGTGGGGTGATGAAACAAATTTGTAAAAGCTTGTGTAGTAGTGGTAGTAGTAGTAGTAGTCGTGGTAGTAGTAGTAGTAGTAGTAGTAGTGGTGGTAGGAGTAGTAGTAGTAGTAGTCGTGGTAGTAGTAGTAGTAGTAGTAAGAGTAGTAGTAGTAGTAGTAGTGGTGGTGGTGGTGTAGTGGTAATAGTAGTAGTAGTAGTAGTAATAGTGGTGGTGGTGGTAGTAGCAGTTGTAGTAGTAGTAGTAGTAGTAGTAGAAGGAGTAGTATTAGTAGTAGTAGTAGCAGGAGTAGTAGTAGTAGTAGTAGCAGTAGTAGTAACAGTAGTAGTAGTAGTAGCAGTAGTAGTAGTAGTAGTAGTAGTAGTAGTAGAAGTAGTAGTAGTAGAAGGAAAAAAACGTTGATTGGTTTAATACTGCTGCAACATTATCGTTATGTGGCGTCAGAAAAAAAAAGAAGAAAGAAGAAAAAAATAAAAAGAAGAAAAAGACAAGAAAGGAAGAAATGGAGAAAAGAAAACTGAAGAATGATTGGTTGATTTACTGAATGGCTCCGCAACAATTAGATCATGTGGCTTCGTTAAAAAAAAAAAAGCACGAACAACAACAACAACAACAACAACAACAACAACAACAACAGCAACAACAACAGGAACAAGAACAAGAACAGAAACACCCACTCACCCACAGACTACATTCATGCTAACATTTACAACTCCAAACAATTCAATTCATCAAAACTCTGCCACCGAAGTACAGGAACTCTCAAGGCACCGCAGAGACGTAAACTTAATGTATTACTTATGATTCAAGCTAGCGCGTGCAGTTCATGATTCACGTGTTCTCGAGGAATTCAGCTTGTACTATAAACTAAGTAAACACACACTTCCGTCTCCTCTTTTTCTTCTTCTTCTTCTTCTTCTTCTTCTTTTAACTGGTAAATTCTGGAACTCTCTACTTGTTTTCTTTTCTTTCTTTTTCTTTTTTCTTTTTTTCTTTTTTATCCTTCTTCACTGCTTGATAAATATTTTGTTCTATCCACTTGGGACTATTTGGACACTTTTGTGCTGGAATCTCTTAAATAATTCTGTGACCGGTATTTTTTTTTTCCTTTTTTCATCCTTCTTCCTCCGACCTGAACTGTTTTAGCCACTTCACTGCCAGACATTTTTTTTTTTTTTATATCCACCTAAGAAGACTTTTAGACACTTATGTGCTGGAGCCTCGCAAATAGTTCTGTGGCTTAGAAAAAGACAAAAATTACCACTTTACTCCCTTTTTTCCTCTACGTAACCATGGAAACAATATGTTTGCACGGCTTGACATGTTAACAAAGGAAGACCGTAACAGTGAAAGGGTTAAGTATTAAGACAACTGTAGAACTGAAATTGTCACCTTTTTTTTAACTAAAACTGTGTGGGAACAGAAAATCAACCAAGAATTCTTCACTTCCTGCTTCTTTTTTTCCTTCTTGCATAATAAAAGAAAAAAACAAAAACAACAGAATAAGGAAAAAAAAATCAATGGAGAAATCCCGTTTATTGGAACACTAAACGCATGCAGGTAACAATGCAACGATATAATTACGTGGTGGTGGTTAGCAATTAGGTGTTGTCGGTGAGGGAGTAATCAGTGGGTGTTATAGAGAGGCAGACACGTGGCTGAGGCGTGGCGTGCGTGGCTCTCACAAACTGACGCGTGCATCATAACAAACCACCTCCCATGATTCCTGGAAACAAACACCCAAATTGCATCTCTGTTATTTAGCGAGAGGTGCGACTGAGTGAATGTTTGATTTATTTTGATTATTATTATCATTGTTATCATTTTTTTTTTTAATGAAAGTGACAGATAGGTATTGTTGTGGTATTAGTGGTTTAGAATGTAGTACTGATGGTGAGCGTCCAGTGACAACGACGACCAGGCCAGTGGGAGTAACAGCAACATTATTAACAACAACAACAACAACAACAACAATAGTTTCTTTTCCTTGTTCCTTTCCTCGTCTTCATCGTCGTTGTCTTCCTCCTCCTCCTCCTCCTACTTTAACTACTACAACCGCAACCATCACCAACACTACTACTACTACTACTACTACTACTACTACTACTACTACTACTACTACTACTACTACTACTACTACTACTACTACTACTACTACTAATTTTACACTCGGACACAAAAGATCGTGCTAGTTTTCATTATCTTCCATCATAATTGTTCATTTCTTTCGTACCCTTTAAATCTTGTAATTATGGTGCATCTTGTAAAGTGGAGGAGAAAGCGCATTGGTGTCTCAGTTACCCATACGAGACGGTACAAATTAAAGGAGTTACAGGGAGTGGTGGTGAAAAGTTTCGTGAAAATGTATATGGTTTGTAATGATGGTCAGTTTGAATATTCAAGGTTTATATACTCAAGGTTCAAATACTCAAGGTTTAAATATTCAAAGTTTAAATATTCAAGGTTTAAATTCTCAAAGGTTTAAATATTCAAGGTTTAAATATCCAAGGTTTAAATATTCAAGGTTTAAATATCCAAGGTTTAAATTCTCAAAGGTTTAAATATTCAAGGCTTAAATATCCAAGGTATAAATATTCAAGGTTTAAATACTCAATGTTTAAATATTCAAGGTTTAAATATTCAAAGTGGTGTTTTGCAGCTAATTTGATGTCACTTTAAGTTGAGAAAAATGCCAAAGACGGTAGTGCTTCTCGTGTATGTGTTTATATATATATATATATATATATATATATATATATATATATATATATATATATATATATATATATATATATATATATATATATATATATATATATATATATATAACAAAAAAGCTTGCTTGAACACACGGGAAAGAGAGAGAGAGAGAGAGAGAGAGAGAGAGAGAGAGAGAGAGAGAGAGAGAGAGAGAGAGAGAGAGAGAGAGAGAGAGAGAGAAGGTATTATCATTTTTTTATTTATTTTATCTTCAACGTGTCCTGAAAAGGTGTTAGTGACTGTGTGAATAACTGTGTACCGGTAGGAATGCTAATGGCTGCAGTAGATGGCGTGAACACTGACGGCATTGGCAAGCCCTGTGTACGTATCGGGCAGGAACACAAGGATGCGGCGCCATTGTATTGTTGAATGATGAAGGGTGTTCCATTGACGTCACGAGAAAGTCTGCTCGTAAAGAATGCATCAAGTCAGGAAGCCAAGGAACCAGTGAGGTCTTTATTTATTTATCCAACTTTCTCTGCTATAAGGTGGCTATTTACACATACTCTCTGTTGATTTTTGAACCAAACGTCTACAGGAAGCCAGGAAACCAGTGATGTCTCTGTTTATTTAAGATTCTTGTACTGTGATTTAAGAATTTTCTCATTTTTGCTACTTTTCTCTCAAGATTTTGTGGTTGAAGCGTTAGAAAATATAACACTCGCCCTTCAGCCAGTTTCCTTGCTCTCTTTTATCACTGTGTTCTCTTATTTTATCCATCATTTGTTCATATTTCCTAGTGCCTCTATGGTTTCAGTTCTTAGCGCTTAGTTCTCTTGCTACTATTATTTTCAAAGGCCACAGAGATGATTAGTCGTTTTCATGTCTTTTTTTCTTTCTTTCGTAGATGCAGAATACGTGTTAAATTATCACTAGCACCATGAAAACACACTTGAAAAACCCAACACTTTCTATTACAACCTGTTAAAGAGTTGCCGAGGGAAGGTATTGGAATGTTTAGTGATAGGAGTGTGTGGGCTGTATTTTTAAACATTTACTTTTGACAGACTCTAAGGAAAGTTATTGGGGGTTCTGAAGGGTGTTT
>NC_087176.1:9680000-9707500 GCF_035594125.1 Scylla paramamosain
AACGGTAAAAATACATAAAAAAACACTGATAATACGTAAAAATACCGACGCTGCTTCTCCCGCCAAAACAAACCAAGGAACTTAAGTCGAGAAGTATAGTGAAGCTGTTATTTGTTATTTTTCTTATTTAGAGTTTTAATATAGGAGCAGGAGAAGGACGAAGAGGAGGAGGAGGAGGAGGAGGACTTAAGAATGAGAAAGAAAAAAAAAAAAAAGAAAAGTCACACACACACACACACACACACACACACACACACACACACACACACACACACACGGACACACACGGACACCATAGGGAAGCTCATATTTCGATCTTAGGGTAAAGTAAGAAGCCCTCCTGCCCTGGACACGTCAGACAAACTCGCTTGAATCTAATAAAAGAAGCTCTCATTTTACTGGCGTGGCTTTCCGGTCAGGCTAGTTAACTGTCGCAATCTGGGGAATTTGTAGAAGTCCCCCCTCGTGTTGTTGGAGAGAGAGAGAGAGAGAGAGAGAGAGGGTAGGGGAAGGCAAAAAGAAGTATATTTAGTGTTTCTGTCTTCCAGTGGCGCCTCAGTAAGTGCAGTGCGGCGTTGTGGGGCAGGTTGGCTTGCTTCGGCTTCTGAGTGTTGATGATTTGAAAAAAAAAAAGCGTGTTTCTTGTCCTTGTATTAGTCGTTAGTTGATTGTATCTTTACTTAACTCTATTACTGCTGTTTTCTGTACTTCTATTATAGTTAAAGGGTTGTGGTATCTTCCCGTAACCCTTTTCCTGCTGTTGTTCTTATGTTGCTATTGTAGTTGAAGGGTTATTGTATCATCCCTTAAGCCTTTTACTGTTTCCCTATGCTTCTATTTGTTGTAGGGTGATGTATTTAAGCCTTTAACTGCTGTTTGTTAGGCTTCTGTTATAGTTGAAGGGTTATTTTATCTTCCCTTAACCCTTTTCCTACTGTTTCCTATGGTTCTGTTATAGTTGAAGGGTTATTTTATCTTCCCTTAACCCTTTTCCTACTGTTTCCTATGCTTCTATTATATAGAGTTGAAGGGTTATTTTATCTTCCCTTAACCCTTTTCCTACTGTTTCCTATGCTTCTACTAAATGCAGGACTATCATATCTTTCCTTAACACTTTTAGTGCTGTGGTCATCCTTCCCGTTAACGTTCATGGCACTGTTAAAAAGATCATTTGGAGGAACAGAAAAGAAGGAAAAGGAATTATTTTTGTAATTTATATATCTCAGAACTATTTAACAGACTGTACCACAAGAAGGATGTGCCTCAAAAGTTGTTAGTGGTTGTGGGTGAATGGTTAACGTCTTTGGAAGCACCATTTTATATATATTTTTATTAGTTTTATGGCTCGTGTAACGGTTGATCATTTAAAAAAACATACTAGTGTCTTTATTTAACCCATTCACTTTTATTTGGTACATTTATCCCTAACCATTAACCACACTGGGACATTTATTTTCGTTCTGCAGCCACTTCCAAACTTTATACTGGGGTAGGAATTGCAAAATCCATTCTTTTCATCCCTTTCTTCCTTTTAAGTGTTGATAAAGATTTCACACCTTGCTTGTAGTGGTGCGAACTGTTGCATGTCGCAGAGAAAGTGTTCAGGTTGTGTAAATCTCATCTCTTGTAATGTCAGGGTAGTGTCATTAGTTTTATGACTGTTTTACCGGTTGATTGTTAAGGAAGCACTATCGTATCTTGCCTTAATATCTTGGAGAGCACCATTAATTGCAGTTTTATAACCTTCATGGCTATCATAAAGGCTAATTGTTAAGAAAGCACCATACTCTATTCGTTTCTTTATTAATTATTACATGTATTTTTTGCTTCATAATTCGAAAAAAAAAACAAAAGAAAAAAACATATCTTGTACTGTTATTGGTTATGTAATGTTTTTTTGTTTCTCTCAGTCAAGGAAATTTTTCTAGCTACTTTTCGGTCCCACATCTTGTTTTGTTTGAGGATATTGATCATCATGAATTTGAGTTTTTATTTATTTATTTATTCATTTATTTTATTTATTTTATTTATTTATTTTTTGTGCCTCTGTCAGTCTTGTGGTGTGTAGGTGTCTTTGCTGCGTTGTGGCTATTTCTGTCTTTCTGCTTTCTCTCTCTCTCTCTCTCTCTCTCTCTCTCTCTCTCTCTCTCTCTCTCTCTCTCTCTCTCTCTCTCTCTCTCTCTCTCTCTCTCTTTCTCTCTCTCCGCACCAAGTATAAGCTGCAGTTGTTTCCTCGCCGCTTGCTCTCACGGCGGCGGCAGAGTTGGCACGGTGCGGAACTCGGGGAAAATCACTACCAGAAGGCCACCGGCACACACACGGGGAAAAAAGGAAGAAAAAAAAAGTGGACACGACAGCTGAGCATCCATCATCTCCCTCAAAAGAATATAAATAGCGTACTTCTGTGCCGAGGATTCACTTATTATTCTCGAGTGGTAAAGTACTCTCTGAGGGGCAAAGATGGAGGAATATAAGCGAAGGGAAGAGGAAGAATGAGAAAATGAAACATAGCTGGTGATCATTTGCACATTTATCATCCGTGGCAACTCTTAAGTCTTCTCCATATCAATGTTACGTCATTTTCTGTTTGGATTTTAAATTACTCAGCTGATGTAAACCCGACTCTTACTGTCTTAGTGCCACACCGTCAGTGGTCGCCTTGGTGCTTGGAACTGAGCGTTGGTTAGTTCTGGGAAAGGAATGACGAAAATTCTAAACGACTATTTTAACTCAGAAAAAAAAAAAAAAAATGTAAAGGTTAGAGGAAAGCGAGCAGACTCACAGATATTACCATAATCAAGGAGACAGTGCAACAGAAAATACGAATAGACAGGCTGAAACGTTAAAATGAAATATATCCCTGAGTATTTAAACAATATTATTAATGCAGCACTGGTTAATATCTTTGGGAAATAATTATATTCAAGAGAAGTGCCGGTGATGTCGAGGCAAGTGAAATAGATCACATTTTTAAAGAAACGAGATAAAACGTTAATGTCGAGCTATCGGCTATGACTTCAACAGTAAGTAAAACAGTGGAGTCTGTGCGAGGAATTAAGGAATTATTTGGACAAGCATAGGTTGGTACAATATCCACTGCATTGTTTCATGCCCCACGACTCTGATAAGTTCTTATAGTAAAGTCTATGAGGCAGCAGATAATGAGGATCATTACGACGTAATATACCTAGACCTCAGCAAGGCGTCTCATAAGGTGCTCCACCAAAAGCTCTTAAACAAAGCGAGGATGCATGGGACAGACGGGAAAGGTTTATGGTGGATAAGGTCATGGTTATGCGACAAGAGACAAAGAGTTACGAGTAATGGCTGTAAACCCGACTGGGAACAGTAATTGATGAGGAACCAAAGGGATCAGTTATAGGACCCCTTTCGTTTAGTGATCTAGATAGTGGGATTAGTAACGATATTAGTAAACTTATGGACGGCACGAAGATATATAGGTTAATAAAATCGGTTTCTAATGCCACCACCTTGCAGACACACTTGGATAAATTGAATTAATGGACAGATAAATGGCAAAAGCAACTTAATTTTAGCAAATCCAAGACACTAAGCGTAGGTACAGGAAATTCGCATACTAGCTACACAGTAAATAACGAAACTCACCATGGTAAGATCAGGATGCGGAAAAAAAAAGGAATTTTAGACAGCTCTGGTCGCTGTTAGAAAAGCATTGCATAGAGGCTAGAAATAAAGCAAAATATACTTTATAATTTCTTTAGGCGCGTTAAAAGTAGAGGTCCCAAAGTAATATTAAAGTTATATTTTGCAGACTTCATCTAGATTGCGCTGTGCAGTTCTTTGGTGACATTACTCAATAGGAAGGATACAAGCCTGGTAGAGTCAGTACAAAGGAGAATGGCTAAAGATATACAAGACATGAGAAATATTCCTTGCGGTAGGAGATTAAAGATTCTGAATTTACTTGAGAGAGGTGCAGATTGAGGGGATCTGATGGAGGCCTTTAAATGGTACAAGGGATATAACAAAGGTGACGTAAGCAAAGTCCTCAGGCACAATGATCAGGATAGGAAAAGAAATAACGGTTTCAAGCTTGATAACTCAGATTAGAAAAAAAAAAAAAAAAAACATATATTTGTAAAATCAAGTGGGTTTAGGTTAGAGTCGCTTCTTCCACAGCTACAGAATAATAACAACGTGGTGACCTTGTATTGCTAATCTTTACGTGCATGAAGGAAAGATGGCAGCCGATAATTTGTCACAGTGCCTGAAGAGAATTAAAGATCAGGCATTTCTAGGTCGGTAAGTCGCTTGCTCTTCACCCACAGAGTAATAATAATAAGATGGCGTTGCACAGTTAAACTTCACGTGCATGAGGTGAACAAAAGCATTAAACAATCTAATCGATGAGACATTTGCAATTGATCTCATGCAAGATTCAAATGAGGGGACGAATTTCAAACCAAGCCAAGTAGCGATCGAATGCTTATCACGACACTCGCTGAGACTCCAGTGTCCAGGTGCAAAGTGTCCTGCTGTTTTGCTGGCACCATTGTGGCGTGTTAAGTGTGTGTCTCCCGGCGCCATAACCATTGTTGTGGTGCCATAGCTCACGCAGCGTCCAAAGCTCCTCCGTCACCTTCCGTGTTATTGTACCACCTTCAGTTTTCATTATTTATATTTAACTTTTCATTGAACCACCTTCAGTTTTCATTACATGTCTTGTCTTGGTGTCAGAGGATCTCTTTCGAACTACATGAACCTGTGCATTAATCAGCAGTTTATCTCGTATAGATGAATTGAAATGTAGCTTACATGTGTATTTATTGAGGGATAATGGCAAGAGAAACACTGCGATTGAAATACATAATATCTGAGCTAGAGAAAAATCCACTTGCTAAATTTAAATAACGGTAGAACTTGATCTTGATCTTGATGATACAGATGACATGATTGCTCCCAAGGCAGACCTTTGCAACGGCAGCCCCTGTAGGAGGAAAAGAAAAACAGATTCAGTCTCCTCCATACGATAAAGTTTCTACATGTAGCATACCGTATTCTCACCGAGTGCTCCCTTACTGCCAGTCACGCCTGCAGTTGTCTGTCACATCACACCATTCACGTTTTCAAGTTTTCTTCAGCTTGTCATATCTGTGCTTGCTGTAGAAATATGAATGATCAACCGAAAAAAAAAATATATATATCACTTCGATGAGAGACTGAATATATTTGGTAAGTATTACGGTTGCAGGTTGAGGAAGTAGCGCATGTAAGTTGTATCGATTAGAGAAGTGCAAGTGACAATGACCTGAGGCGTGAGCTGGGTGACGAGGGACGCGGTGGCAAGGTGACTGCCGACCTGCTGTATTATTTTACCAACACAATGGTTATTAATGATATAATTGTGTGTTTGGCTTGGTAGTTAAGTCGTTTGTTGCAATGAGCTTTATACTTTGCAATGGCGACCACGTGGCTTTATAGTGACCTGTGTCGTGATCTGTATGGTGATTGTATGGTGATCTGTATGGTGGTAACTGCATGGTGGTGTGTGTGGTGATCTGTATGGTGATTGTATGGTGACTGTATGGTGATTGTATGTTAATTGTATGGTGACTATGTTGACATTGTGTGGTGACAGTATGGTGAGTGTATGGTAAGTGTATGGTGACCTGTATGGGGATTATTATGATGATTAGTAATGTTGCCCGGTTTCCTTCATAAACAGACGTAAACATTCATTCTTTCATTCATTCATTCGTTCATTCATTCATAAACGCACATACAAAATACAACATAACATATAACATACTTTCCGTCTAAACTAAATGTTAATCTTGGAAATACAGGGTGCGGCAGAAACACCTCTCATGATTTCCTTTTTCTTATCCTTTAAAATGCGGGAGGTATTTCTGTCGCACCCTGTACTTCATCATCATTAATTTTGAAGTAGACACCTTGAAAATAACAGAAAAAAAAAACACGAATTACATATATTTTTTTTATCTCTTTGTACTCTTCATTCATTTTCTCATTTATTTTTCCCATTAATTACGTCAAATAATATCTACGCTAAATTATAAAGGTCGTAATATTTCATAACCACAGCAACATTCATTACTTGTAGAAAATATCGAAATTAAAAAGGCACAAGATATTTAAACCTACCAATTATAAAACTATCTACGAATATTTACCTTCAATTTTATTCTTTTATGTTATTCTCTCTCTCTCTCTCTCTCTCTCTCTCTCTCTCTCTCTCTCTCTCTCTCTCTCTCTCTCTCTCTCTCTCCGTCACGTGGTGTAGTTGTCATGGCTGGGATGAACAGAAAAACAACATAAGTCATTTCACTTCCCATCTGTCATTCTCTCTCTCTCTCTCTCTCTCTCTCTCTCTCTCTCTCTCTCTCTCTCTCTCTCTCTCTCTCTCTCTCTCTCTCTCTCTTCCTCTTGTTTTCCTGTCTTCGTATCTTATTTCTTTCCTTTATTCCCTTTTCGTCCTTTTCTCATTCGTTTTCCATCGTCTTCTCCTTATTTCCTTTCTTCACTATCCTCCCAGTGACTTTTCTTTCATCCTTCTCTTTCTGTCTTCACCAACACTCTCACACTATTTCTCTTCCCCTTCTCTCTTCCTTTGTCCAATCTTTCCCTCTTCCATTCCCATCTCTCCCTCGTAATATTTCCTCTCCATTCCCCCTTTTCTTCTGCCCTTCATTCCTCCCCTTTTTTTTCCGCCGTTCCTTTCCCTTGTCTCCCTTCCTAGCAAGAGCGTGAGGCTGTACAGGGAACACTCACGTAATTCTTGACCTCCTAAATCTATAACTGACGAAGGAAAGGTGCCAAGTGATAAGAGAGGAGGGGGAGGAGGCAAGGGAGGTGTGCTAGGGGATCTATAAAAGGGTGTTAGTGCCCATAGGGTGTGGCGTAGGGCGTGGTTCTGCAAGGGCGTGGCTGTGTGAGCTTGAAGGTCTGTGTGATAAGAAAGAACTGAAGGAAGAGGAGAAGGAGGAGGAGAAGGAAAAGGAAGGAGAGAAAGGGCGGTAAGTTATTGTGTGTGTGTGTGTGTGTGTGTGTGTGTGTAAGTTGTCATGCTATAAAAAATCACTCCTTGCTTTCTCTTTCATCTAATAAAAGAGAGTGAGAGAAAAAAAAATATTGATTTGCCTTGGAGATTAAAAACGAATGGCATGAGAGAGAGAGAGAGAGAGAGAAAGAGAGAACTATTAATATCTAATCTAACGACCTAACTGAACCTAACCTAACCTGACCTAAATAGTCTTTCATTATGAATAAGCTTAATTAAACTGCATCACAAACTGGCTCTTCTATCCTCCTCTCTCTCTCTCTCTCTCTCTCTCTCTCTCTCTCTCTCTCTCTCTCTCTCTCTCTCTCTCTCTCTCTCTCTCTCTCTTAAGACTCTTGAAACTCCAACTGCATTATTAAGTTGCAATACCTACTTTCATCTCTCTCTCTCTCTCTCTCTCTCTCTCTCTCTCTCTCTCTCTCTCTCTCTCTCTCTCTCTCTCTCTCTCTCTCAGACAGGTGTGCTCAGGTGTGTCGTTGTTCCCTCAGCACACCTGCACACTAGCACAGGTGTTTGGAGGTGGTGCATATGCGATTCTACCGCTGACTCACATATTCTAGTTTACTTTTGTTTCTGAGGAAGAATCTGTAATATATCACGCAGTTACTCATACGGTAATCTGCGCGTTGTGCTCTCGTTGCTGTATAACCTCTCCTCTTCTAACCTAACCTCACCTAACCTAACCTAACTTTATTTTTCCTAACCTAATATAAGCTAACTTAACGTCACTTAACTTATCCTAACCTGACTTCATCCTTCCTAACCTAATCTAAGCTAACCTTATCTAACTGAACATAATTTTACCTGACCTAACTTTATTTAACCCAATCCAATTCAACCTAATTTAACCTAACCTAACCCAATATGTTCTCACTTAAACTAACTTCACCTAAGCTTACTTGCCTTTATCTTTCCTAACCTAACTAACCAAACATAACTTAATGTAACGTAACATCTAATCTTACCTAACCTAATTTCACCTAACTTGACCTAACTTTACTTGACCACATCTTTCTTAACCTAATCTAATTCAGCCTAGTCTACCTTGACATAATCTCACCTAAGCTAACCTAACCTAACCTAACCTAACCTAACTTCATCTTTCCTAACTTAACCTAACCTAACCTAGTTTCGCAAGCACTGTTTATGACCTATAGTTGCAGAACCATAAACTCACTTAACTGTAACCTAACCTCAACCTTAACTTTACCTTACCTAACCTAACCTAACCTATCCTGACCTCATCTTTCCTAACTTAACTTATCCTAACCTAATTTCGCAAGCACTGTTAATGACCTTATTGTTGCGGCGCCATAAGCCCTCTTAACTGTAACCTAACCTCAAGTCCCCTACGAGTAAATTAACTACCATTAGTACAATAACAGGAGCAGTAGTAGCAGTAGCAGTAACTTTGAGGGGAGACTCAGGGCCAAACTAGTCATAATTCTTGGGATAAAACAAGGAATTGCGTGGTTTTGATGACTAACGAAAAACAAAACTGTGTCAGTGATCCGTGTATGTGGGTCAGGATTGTGTGTGTTTGTGTGTGTGTGTGTGTGTGTGTGTGTGTGTGTGTGTGTGCAAGCTACGTATCCACTGATTAAAAGCATATACTATTTCTCTGTTTTTCAAGTTTCTGGAAGACACTCCAAGAACTGTGATATTTTTCGTCTCCTGTTTATGAGTATGAGGCGCAGGGAGGTGTGCTTAGATATGAAAGAAAGGCATCAGTGAGTGAAAATGAAGGAAAAAAAAAATGCATTATTTTAGGAGTTACAACACTTACCTTTAATTACATACCTTCCCTCCCCCTCCTCCCCCTCCCCCTCCCCCTCCCCCTTGCCCCTCCCCTTCCCCTTCCTGTCATCAATAGAGGAATTAGTAATTATCATCCCTCTCTTTCTTCCCGTAACAATTCCCTCCATCTTTTCATTATTTTATTCTCACTTTTATTGCCTTCTTTCTTCCTCTTTCCTTCTCACTTTCATGTAACTTAGATGTGGTGTAATTTCTCTCTCTCTCTCTCTCTCTCTCTCTCTCTCTCTCTCTCTCTCTCTCTCTCTCTCTCTCTCTCTCTCTCTCTCTCTCTCTCTCTCTTTTACGATCTCATTATCTAGTGTTTTTACAACCTCTCACTCTCCCCACTCTTCCAGCCCCTCTCTCCTCCCTCATTACTCGTTCCCCTTCCCCTCATCCTTTCCCCTCATGACCTCGGTGACCTGAAATCAGAGGAGGTTAACAGGCCGTGACAGGTGGGGGGGGGATGAGGGAGAAGAAGGAGGGGAGGGAGAGGCGAGTCAATGAGGTGGAATGGACTGGGAGAGGGAGAAGTGGAAGAGGGAGAGGTGTTGCATAACGAGCAACACACACACACACACACACACACACACACACACACACACACACACACACACACACACACACACACACACACATCCTGGTAACATAAGAAATTGATTGAAATTTATTAATTCAATTTCTGTGACTAAAACTCTTACAGTTGAAAAAAAAAAATCGCCACCACATTTGCTCACATACTCAAATGTACAGTTGCACACCCGCACTTCGCGCATGCAAATTGCAGGCACACAAGCAGCCATTGCCCAAGGCTCAAGCCATCCTAATAATCGTACTGCCTATTCAAACAAAAATTCGTATTCGCATTCGCAAATACTGAAAAATACACATTCGGACTCTCTCTCTCTCTCTCTCTCTCTCTCTCTCTCTCTCTCTCTCTCTCTCTCTCTCTCTCTCTCTCTCTCTCCCTTGTAAGACTCTTGAAACTCCAACTGCATTATTAAGTTGCAATACCTACTTTCATCTCTCTCTCTCTCTCTCTCTCTCTCTCTCTCACTCTCTCTCTCTCTCTCTCTCTCTCTCTCTCTCTCTCTCTCTCTCTCTCTCTCTCTCTCTCTCTCTCTCTCTCTCATGCAACATGACACCTGTTATCACTGGTTAACATAACTGAACACACTTTACTTCAGTACCTCCTCCACTTTTTTTTTTTTTACCATCTCCATCTCCTCGTTTTCTGTAAGGCACCAGCTGTCCAAAGTATTGCTAATATTGTTCAGAATGTTTCGGTCTTTCGGACAAAAAATCAGTACCAGACAACCTAACTTAACCTAATCAAACCTAACGAAACCTAACCCAGCATAACATAATATAACCTAACCTAACCTAACCTAATATAATTTAACCAAAGCTAACTTAACCTCACCTAACTTAACCTCAGCTAACTTAACCTAACCTAACGTAATTTAATCTAAGCAAACCTAAACTAACCTAACCTAACGTAATTTAATCTAAGCTAGCCTAAACTAACCTAACCTAACCTAACCTAACCTAACGTAATTTAACCTAAGCTAACCTAACCTAACCTAACGTAATTTAATCTAAGCCAACCTAACCTAATTTCATCCCCACGGTCTTGTTGGTCTCAGCGTAGCTCTTAATATCAAGCGGTTCAGGAGTCCTTATGTTAAGTTATATATAGTTTATAGACATGAAATTCACTTGACTTATGACATCACTACTTGGGGTAACACACACACACACACACACACACACACACACCACACACACACACACACACACACACACACACACAACATTACCAGATGACACCAGTACAGAGTAGAATGTAAAATCAATACAAGACACCTGCTAGTTCTTCCTGTTTTCCCATTAAGAGAGAGAGAGAGAGAGAGAGAGAGAGAGAGAGAGAGAGAGAGAGAGAGAGAGAGAGAGAGAGAGAGAGAGAGAGAGAGAGAGAGAGAGAGAATATAGTCACAGATTCATAAAAAAGTCAGGTATGTATGAAGATATACATTGAAAAAAAATAAAGAAATAGAGAGAGAGACAGATAAATCAAGAGAAAGAAACAGATAAGTAAACAGATAAAACATACAGGGAGGGAGATGGAACGATGAATCAATAACTTAACAAACGAAAAACCCACAGACAACCAAACAAACAGACAGGTACTCAGCTAACGAACTGTGAGACATGTTGACGCACGCCTTTCCAACGGGACTGGCAGATCAATGCACTATCACATCACCTCGCATTACAGAGAAGGGGAGAAAGGAGGCCGTCTGTAACAACACGTGGACTGCAGACGCTCCGTGATACATAGGACCTTATTCTGAACGCCGCTTCGCCACTACCTCCAAAAGGCTTTACCAGTAGATGAAATTACATGGGATTTTTCTAGAGGTGTTTTCATGGTTCTAGGGACAGATTGACGAGATTTCTATATTATGAACAGGAAAAACACTCTTGAGAACCCGGCTAGTCATCTCTGTGGCCTTCGAAAATAGTCGTGGTGAGAGAACGAAAAGTTTCCGAATACCAGCCATAGGGACTGATGGGAGTGGAGGTATTTAAGCGCCATTATATTACCCTGTCCAAATACTTGACTAGGGTTATTGGCCTCCCCTTACCTGCATGATGGTGACAGATAGGTACACACACACACACACACACACTCTCTCTCTCTCTCTCTCTCTCCTCTCTCATCTCTCTCTCTCTCTCTCTCCTCTCATCTCTCTCTCTCTCTCTCTCTCTCTCTCACACATCACTTTAATTACTTCATAGTTTATTACATACAAATTTGACTGGTACTTTATGTAATGACTAATTCGGAGGTACTTATATTAATGTGTGTGTGTGTGTGTGTGTGTGTGTGTGTGTGTGTGTGTGTGTGTGTGTGTGTGTGTGTGTGTGCTCATCAGAACCTCCATTAAGTGATCGATTAATGGTGTCATGGCGCCCCCCAAAACCAGGCCGTATGGCAACGATTAGTGGCCCATGAGAATGCTACTTATATCATAAAAAAAAAAAAAAACGTTGAATTGAGCCAATAACCTTCAGTATTGCACGACATCGCTACCCAGTCCTCCATGAATGCTGTCAGAACGCACAGTCGAAGTCATAAGTGCTCCTTAATAACAAAACCTGAAAACTGATACATTCTTAGTAGATCACAGGACTTGCTACTGAAGAAAAACGCTACTCGGTTACTCGACTACTGCTGAGGTGGGTTATCGTACCTCCTCCTGTACTATTGTCGAACGCCATTCTGACATCATCGCGTGCTTGGATAATGAAGAAACAAAATAAGGCGATATTTCGTGTTTCTGTGGCATCCATGTGAAGTGGAGACGTGTAGCAACCTTGAACGCTTTAGATGAAACACACACACACACACACACACACACACACACACACAGAGAGAGAGAGAGAGAGAGAGAGAGAGAGATGTTTGATTTATCACCAATTATTCGTCTATCTTTCTAACTAGCGAAGTTTTTGGTGCGTAAAAGACATACAGACAGACATACAGACTTACAGACAAAGAGAAAGACAGCCAATCACAACCGTATCACACCACACAGATTCTCGGTTCTCTGTCTGTCTTTCTCCACCTCTACGTCTGTCCAACTTATCCGCCTGTCTGTCTATGCACTTATTTATTCATTTCTCCGTCACCGTCCCTTTGTTTCGGTACTTCTGATTGAGATGGTCATTTATTTTCATCCCTCGTCGTAATTCTCTCATGCAACACTCACGAAGTACAATTATGCTTTTCTTTTTTAGCCTTTTTTTTTTTACCACCTCACCTCGCCTTGCTTTGCGTGTCTGGGAGTGCACGGCAGGTGAGGTGAGTGATGTGCTATTACCTGAAGGGGCGGAACAGTGCTGGACATGCCTGCCACGGGGACTCCAATGACGATAGGCGAGGTGGATTCCCAGGGAGGTGGTTTGGTAGTCTTGAGCAAGCGATGGCAGTGCCCCAAACATTTCTTCCTTGGCTGCTCTGCCGGTGATGCGCTTGTACACCACCACGAGTTGAGGTGTATTGGAATGTGTGTGTGTGTAGTAAAATTAGTTGTGTTGGGTCAGAGAGAGAGAGAGAGAGAGAGAGAGAGAGAGAGAGAGAGAGAGAGAGAGAGAGAGAGAGAGAGAGAGAGAGAGAGAGAACGTTAATAATAGATTAGTGGGTTTGTTTTGTAATACCTCAGTAGAAACTATATTCGGGTATAATATTTTAATTTCATTGCTTTTTGAAAGAGAGAGAGAGAGAGAGAGAGAGAGAGAGAGAGAGAGAGAGAGAGAGAGAGAGAGAGAGAGAGAGAGAGAGAGTGTGTGTGTGTGTGTGTAGATATCATTACGTTCTATTCACCATAAACTGAAAAGAATATATAACATGCTGAAACATTGTGGCCGTATATTACGATGCTGGCTTTCAAGGACAAACCACACAAGGAAATACGAGCAGCAACAAGAACCGGTAGCACATGTAAAACCTAGACTCACTGTAACGCGCTGTGTGTGTGTGTGTGTGTGTGTGTGTGTGTGTGTGTGTGTGTGTGTGTGTGTGTGTGTGTGTGTTTGGGCTAACCAGTTTCACCGTCAGCCGGACACGAGGACAACAGGAAATAGCAGAGAAGGTAAAACTATCAGACAGGAAGTGCTGACGAAAAGAACCGGAGCACGGGAACATAATCATCGCTATACAAAAGTCACGAAACACTAAATAAAACCTTCCCTTCATCGTAATGACAACTTTTCTTACTTCCTTCAACATTCTGCCGCGAAACAGCATTCTCAACTGCGACATGGGAACATTTTGCTGAGTTTAGTGTACTCCTGAATACTCTTAGGAAATTGTTACTGTGGTGGTGCAGGAAGCTTCCCTTAGTGTTTTCCTGACAGTATATTAAAAGACTGTGTTAATGTGCCTCACTGACAGTCATATGCCGCGACTACAGGTTATCAGAGAGCGCTACTTCGTGATTTCTGTGGTTTCTTTATAGTTTAGTTGCCTCTTTGACCTGTGGAAAGTAGGATGTACGAGTAAGTTGTATTCCTAGGACTCTCATGGGTTTGATTCCTACAGAAGCTATTGTCGGGTTGCAATGCGTCGTGTGTTATAAGTATTCTGTCACCTCCTGGCCACTCTTGCTTATCTGAATCCATTGAATCACCATTGACTAGTGTAACAGTACCTTTATTTATTCTCTTTCTCACTCTTTTTTTCTCACAACCTCTCCTTCATACTCCTTCCTCCATCTCCGTTCTATTCCCAAATCTCCTGTACCTCATACGTATAGCACTGTCATGAAGTCCTATAACAAGCAATATCATGGGTGTTATTCCAGTGACTCATTGGGGATTGTGTTTGCAGGAGCCGCCGCCGCCATGTATCTGAACGAAACAGGGATGGAGAACTCAACGCAGGGAGACACAGATGCCCTGGAGCCACAGTGGGTTCCTATCGACACTGTGATCGGCCTCATCCTTGCCTTCTCCTCCTGTCTCTTCATCGGTGTGTCAGTCATCTTCAAGAAACTCGCCCTGAGGGACATAGAGGTGGGTGAGGAGTAGAGGTGGATGAGGAGAGGATCTGTAGAGCGTTCATCTCACAGCACTCGAAAAGGTTAAAGACAGGTTTCTTTTTTTTGAAGGGCAGAAAACTAAGTGGAGGAAATTAAGCGGCGGTCTATGTTATTCATTTCACAGCAGGATATGATGGGTTGAAGAACACTATAGCCCTTCACATTACAGAGATTAGGGTCGCAGTAGGGGACAAACAAGTGGAAAATAGATTAAGGGTAAAAAAATTTAAAGGCCAAATGTGAATTAAGGAAAAAGTGGAAGAGAGATTGAGTGGCTGTCTGTGTTATCATTCAATTCAGGGTAGGGTATGGCGAGCTGAAGAACACTGTACTGGCCTTCACGCTACAGAGATTAGGTTCGAGTAGGGGAGGAACAGCTGTAAAATAGATTAAGGGTAAAGGGTTAAAGGCCAAATGTGGATTAAAGAAAAGAGAGGGAAGGGGGAACACGTAACATCATCAATACAACATTAACCAATAGAGACTTTTCTTTCTTTTTTTTTTTTTTTTTATCATGATTACTGGAGTACAAAATATCTACCACTTTTCATCACATCCCCAGATCAACACTCAAATGCCTTCAAATGAGCTTCTATCTATCTATCTTTCTTTCTTTTCTTTTTTTTTCTTACTATGGTTATTGGAGGACAAAATATCTCCCACTTTTCATCACACCCCCAGATCAACGCTCAAGTAACAGCTGGCACTCAATAACAAGGTGACATTAAACCTGCTGCACTATCACGTGACGAAATTTTCACTAGTGAGGCAAAAAAGAGAAAGAGTGTGTGGTGTCTTGCATCCGGAGCATCATTTCTTATAAAGGCTCCATTCACTTAGTTTATCAAAGAAAATCAAAGCCATTTATTTCTCGACATCTGGAATTAATGATCTTTATCTTGTATAAATTTAGATTAGACAAGATTCTGTCGAGCACAAATTGAGAAAGAATACAGTACAAGTTGAAGCATTTAAAGTCCATATATCGCAACTCAAACTTTCAAGGACAACACGAAGAAGCAGCAACAAAAGTCGGTAAAACATATAAAAGGTTAAACTCAAGGTACTGAAGAATAAGTGAAGCACTAAAGAAGAGAATAATCAGAAATGCTAAGAACAGCAAAACAAAGACTTAAAGTGCTGATATACAACTAATGGTAACTCTCTTTAAGTAGTCTCCCTGTTCTTGTGTTGTGTTGATTCTTTGGGCTCATCTTGTTCCTGCGTAATTGTGACTGTCTTTCGGTTCATCTCTGTTATTGTGTTGTATAATGGCGATTCTTTTGCCTCATCCTGTTCTTTCATAACTGTGACGCCCTCTCGGTTAATCTCTCTTCTGTTATGTCGTACAATGGTGACTCTTTCTTCACATCCTGCATAATTTTGACTCTTTCGGCTCACCTCCCTGTCATCGTGTTGTATGACGGTAACTCTTGACCGACGCCTTCTTGCCCACACAGACCCAGGGCGGGACGCGAGCGGTGGACGGCGGCTACGGGTACCTGAGGCTGCCCAAGTGGTGGCTGGGGATCTCTCTCATGGGCCTGGGGGAACTCACCAACTTCGTGGCTTACATCTTCGCCCCGGCCATCTTAGTAACGCCTCTGGGTGTGTTCTCCATCGTGTGCACGGCCGCCCTGTCGCCATACTTCCTAAAGGAGCGGCTGGGGAAGCTGGGCAAGCTGGGTTGCGTGTTAGTGTTAGTGGGGTGTGTTGTGGTGACTCTGTGCGGGCCCAAGGATCGGGAGATTGCCAGCATGGAGGAGCTTCAATCCCAGCTACTGCATCCTGGCTTCCTAGTGTACGCCGGCCTGGTGGTGCTGGTTTCCGCCTTCTTCATGGCTCTGGTGCCTCGCTACGGCCACCGCTACGTGCTGCTGTACATCACCATCTGCTCCTCCTTCGGCTCCCTCTCCGTCATGTTCTGCAAGGGTGTTGGATTGGCGCTGAAACAAACCATTGGCGGCATCAACGAGTTTACTAACTGGGCCACGTGGGTGTGTCTGGTGGCCCTGATCGCCTGTCTGCTCATCGAGACCATCTACATGCAGCGAGCTCTGGACATCTTCAATAGCTCCGTCTTCATGTCCATTAATTACGTGCTGTTCACCTCGCTCGTCATCGTCGCCTCGTCCATCCTCTACACGGAGCTGGCGGTGATTGGCATCAAGAACATCATACTCACTCTGCTCGGCTTCATAGTGAACATCGCCGCCCTGTACCTCATGCACCTGGACCGGGAGGACAACACGCCCCCGCAGGCAGACGAGGAGGGCGACGACAACCTGGTACAGTCACAGAAGGCCAAGATACAACTGGCAAGACCTGAGCAAGTCACTCCCCTGCTGGGCCGCGCTCCTGCCTCCCCCTTAGCGGGCCTGAACCTCCCTCACACCATGTTCCCGACGAAGACCAATTCGTGCATGTCCCTCATAAGCCAGGCGTCGTTGCCGCACCGCACGAGCGGCGACAACCACAGCGCCGCGAAGATGCAAGACGATGGAGATGACGATGGCACGTACACCCACCACCGAGGCAACTCAGACGATAACAGGAGCAACACGGGAGGGGCAGCACCGAATAACAATAACAATAATAACAACAACAAGAACAATAAGAACATGAAATCCACCTCAGGAGAACGCACCCCGGGGCACTGCAGGTCTTCCTCTGGATATCTTTGTGAAGTGCCTCTCCTTAACGAGCTTCACTCCTCGAGGAAGCTATCCAGTCCAGACAGACACCTCGACAACGCCTCCCTCAGCAGTAACGGCAACAGAAGGGGAAGCTACAGCAGCAACATGAGCAGCGCAAGTAGCAACAGCAGTGCCAGCAGTAGCAGCAGCAGAAGTGGGAATGACAATAGCAATGGGAACAATAACAACAACACCGGGAGTCAGTTAGCTGATCCAAACACGCAGGATGATGATCAGGAGTATGACAGCTTGAGTGATGAGCTGAAGCAGGTGTTAGCGTGAAGTGTGTGAGTGTGTGTGTGTGTGTGTGTGTGTGTGTGTGTGTGTGTGTGAAAGTGCTATGGTGAATCTACTACAGGAGAGGAAAGCAGTATTAGGCATTGCAAAATCTCTCTCTCTCTCTCTCTCTCTCTCTCTCTCTCTCTCTCTCTCTCTCTCTCTCTCTCTCTCTCTCTCTCTCTCTCTCTCTCTCTCTCTCTCTCTCTCTCTCAGAACACTCAAGTAGTACCTTTGTAGCGCATAAGTTCGTGACTGGAAGCATTGCACTCTGATTAACATTGCAACTTCAGTTTTGTGATTGGCGTTATCGGTAGCTTGCCTGGAGCTTGTCGGAAACGTGGTAGTTATTCATGTAACCCTGTAAACAACCGTAGTCCCCTTATAGGCACGCAACATGGGCTTCTCCTTCATCCATGACCAAAGATGTGCCGTTGTAAAGATAGAGTTTCCATCCACACACTTATCATCATCGTCATCACTATAATTGAATCGGTAGTGTATCTAAAACTACATCATAATTCTAATCATCATCATCATCATCATCATCATTAGAAGTGAGCAGGTGATGTATCAAAAGCTACATCATCATATTTATCATCATCGTCATTGTCATCACCTCCACCACCACCGTCGTCATCATCATCATCATCATCATCATTATCATCATCATCATCATCAAGGTGCCCTAACTATTTATATGTAATTTATTAGCTCGTATAGTCTCGGCACTCCATTAAGTATAGGAGTGGTTTTTGTTTCTCTTTACAGTGAGAGGAGCATCCTAAGAATGTGTTAGCAATAGCAATGTAGAGAGAGAATGAACTGACATGGACACTTAGAGATGAACGGTAGGGAGGGTAGAGGAGCAGATCTTCATAAGGGAGAGTCTTGGTGGAGAGGCTCGTGTAGATTGTTGAGGGATAGTTACCTCGTATGAGCATCGTAAAAAAACAAAACAAACAAACAAACTAACTAACAAAAAAAAAAATACAGAGGACGAGATAGTTAATTAGAAGAAGGACGAGGACAGAGGACGAGACAACAGCTCACAGGCGTCAGTTTTCATTATGGCTTGTCCTCGTCCTTCATACTGACGTAGACACAGCAGACGAGGCAGCATGCAGTGAACAACGAGGAGAACGAGGAAGAAAGTGGTCGTTATGGTCAATATTGATGACCTCTCCTCGTCTGCTCTCCGTGTGTTCGCGTGTCCTCGTCTGCCTCGTCCTTACTGACACAGGCACAGCAGGTGAGGCACCGAACAATGAATTACGTCGATTGAATTCCCAGTAAGGCGCCGATCGATCCTGACCTGACCGAAAGGGAAGGGCGGTGGTGTGTTGTGTCTCGCGGCACCACGCGCCCTCATCCATACCTAACACTTCCTGTCTCCTCAAGGGCGTGGCATGAAGCTTTGTATAGTGCATGAGTTATGTATATAATGTATGCCAACATAGAAATATAATGTATACAATGCCTTTCTCTCTTTCATTATCCTTTTCCTGGCTCTCCAATAAGGTGTTTAATGACTTGACGTAGTTATCAGGTTGTTAGTGCAGTCAATTAGATACTTTAATTGTAGCATATAAGACAGTCATGGGTAGGAACGATAGGTGGACGTAGGTATTATTACGGCCCTCGTATCCACCTCGCCAACCACTAATCTCTCCAACCAACCATCCGCTTCGAACACCGCCTTGACCACACCGTAGCGGCATCATAAAGACGAAGCTTTAGAAACACGTCTCGACTCGCGTCTTGATCGAGCTAACCGAGCTGACGACTGACTTTCACCTCCATATCTTTTCAATCGCACTCGCTGTTCGCAGCTGGAACAGTTCTTCCTCCTGCTGTCTGGGTTCGGCAATATGGTGAGTTAAAAGATATGATGAACACAACACGTACACTCGCACTCTTCATTACGTACACGCCTGAGCTACTTGTACTTGTTATTTTGGGTATGTATTTGTTGTCCCTTGCTTGTTATCTGGTACGTGTTACATTAACTTATTGCTCATTAACTTGTTTCGTCAACTTTGATTTTCCTTATTTCTCATTAGCTTGTACATGTCATATTAAATGTACTACAACATACTTGAACCCAATCGGATCACTGTTCTAGGTAAGTTGCGCGCGCTATGCCCGCTTCAGGTAGTGGATATTTAGTTTAATAATGATAGTTTTATTTCACTTTCCACTACCTTGTGCTAGAAGAAAGGGTATAACACACCACTTGTCAACGAACTTCTACTCGTGCTTGTAACAGTATATACATGTATGGATTACGTAGGAGCTCTGTGTGGGCCCACTGGCTTCCTGCAGTTTGTTTGTAACAGTATATATATGGATTACGTAGGAGCTCTGTGTAGGCCTACTGGCTTCCTGCAGTTTATCTTTTTGTTTACTTTTTTTATGTATTATAGTTTCTTATTGAGTTTTGTAGAATTTGGTCTTACTGAGAGTTGTTTGTAGAATTTGGGCTTGAGCACAAACGCCATATTTCTTTAACTTTTCATCTACCGTATTGTTCTTCTAGATTTTATTCAATTGTCTAAATTTTACGCCACCGATACTTTATAACATATTCGTGTTTTATTACTACTGTGCGTGTTATTACTATTGTGCGTGTTGACTGCGTGGATTTGTGTTCTCGGCCTCGACATTCCGGTGTTTACGAATGGTTACTATGACTAGAGAACTGCTTCCTCCTCCTCCCCCTCTTCCTCCTGCTCATCCTTACAGCTTTACCCCTCTTCCTCTTCCTCCTGCTCATCCTTATAGCTTTACCGTCCTATCCTTGGTAATTGGTAATCGTTTAGTGAATAAAGTCTTCCTCCTCTTCCTCCTCCTGCTCGTCTTCCTCCAGTCTGTCCTTAGTAATTGGCAATCGTTTAGTGAAGAATGTAATAAGTGACGGGGCTGGTCATAAGTTGGGAGGAGACTGCACATCATGGCGCCCTAAGTTATTGGGTATGTGTACGCTGTGAGGCAACGCAAAGGCCTGGCCAGCGTTACGTACTTTATCGGTCGTAACGATAGAGGGATATGATGAAGCGCCGGAGCTTGTATTGATTTCTTTTATGTTTGTTAGAGTAATGTTATGTCCGCGTAAAGGCTTAAGGGAACAGACCAAGAGGCGGAAATGAATGAATGGGCATTAAGAAGCAGGCACGTGTTATTGATTTCCTTAAGTATGCAGGAGTATTTCTTAGTGTTACGATGAAAGGCGAATAGGTGATGGGGTGTTAAGGTGTGTTGAAGTTAGTGTGTGTAGTAGTTTGTGTTGCGCGTTACCTTCTGATGGCTGTAATGGGAAGGCACGGGCGACAGAAGAAATAAAAAGACAAGGACTTTGAGTTATGGCGTCGTAGAGTTTAATGTATCGTTAAATCCTAAGAGTAATTTGTTTCTACCACTCACTAATGAGCGTGTGAGTAGGCGGATGCTACACAGGTGATTTAGATGCTTTCTTACTTAAATGTTTTATAGGCATCTGAAGGTTTTTATTTTAGCGTAGATGAAAAAAATATTTAGCACACGAAAGGAATCTAGGTAGGATCCGAAGCTTCGAAGCACACACTTGGTTTGTTGCACACACTTGGTTTGTTGCCACCAGTCATTTTTTTGCATTCTAAGGTAAGATTAGAGAAGCAGACTGTTTAGTTTAGGAAATAGTCACTGGTTATTCTCCTAAATCTTAACGTATCGCTTTGACCAGGCACGCATTGTTATGGGTAATGTGCAATTACTAAAATGTTAGGTATCCTGAAAACTTGTTGCACGCAATGAATGATCGATTGCTTGTATTTGCTTCTTGCATACACCAGTTATAAACACTTCAGATCAGTGGTGCTGTAATTTTGAATAGTTCATTCTCTCGTTCAAACAGATTTCACAGGCAACAAATAGTTAGTGTGGTTTTTTTTTTTCTCCTGCATATTCATGTATACCAATTTGCATGCATGACGGTTTTTTGTACATCAGAGCCTGGAATCGCCATAAAGTATCGCATTCCAGGATCTATACAATACAAGAACATACGGAATGATGGATGCAAAGTAAGTACTGTGCACGCAATGGTTAACACTTTTATCCTTTTCTACGAGGCTCACACATTGATGAGACGCTTTGTCGGCCACACTCGTGCCTCGTGGTTTTCTTATCCTTTCTTTTTTCGTTCTTTCATGGAGGCAGCGTGTGGTCAATACCCTACCTGTGTATTTTCACGTTCCCGGGAACCCAGTCGGGGAACGTCGATATAATACGTTGAGTAATAGCTTCTTTCTATACACCCATCGGGGCATAACGGTATCGATAGTCACTATTTTCCACTTCCGCCAGGCTGGAGAGTTCTCACGCAACTGTGTTATGTATAAATGCCAAAAACTGGGCCGATCTGCTTCCACCTTGGCAAGGCTGTCCCCGGCCGCGTATAAATGCCAAAAACTGGGCCGATCTGCTTCCACCTCGGCAAGGCTGTCCCCGGCCGCCCAGCACCAGCAAACTTAGACTACATTCTGCGCTTTATCGACTATTTTAAGGTGGGTTATTTAGAGATTTTCAAGGGTGTTTGTATGATTTTATTGATAATCAAGAAATCTGCGCCATCAGTATGCAAAACGCCCATGAGGACCCGAGTGCTACTTTTGTGATATAAAGTGAGAAGACAATCCAAAAGAATATACGAAATTACGAGAAAATGTCTTTAAATTTAACTCTTGTAGGAGTTAGTCATAGGAAGGCGGAAATACACAAAAGTATTCAAATGCACAAAACAAGTATTCAATATGAGAGAGAGAGAAAGAAGAAAGCCGTATGCAGCGTTGAGAACACCTGAGCCCTTGTTGCAACAAATACTAGATGAAACTATATATCGCGCGCGCGCGCACACACACACACACACACACACACACACACACACACACACACACGGGAACCCACTTAAGCAGAATGTCAAGACAGTCACCATTCGGCACAGATTTAGAGTGCCGTGACCGAGGCAGTGTGGCGTGCGTGCCAATCTGTGACAGTCATCCGTGACAGACATGAAAGATGGTAACAAAGCTTGGTGCAAGTCATAAGCAAACGGTGTTGGCTCGTCTCATTGGCTGTCTCGCGCTGAGGGACGCCACACAATCAAGGAACCCTACATCCATCACATCAGTTTTTGTCTGACAAAACATAGGATTAGTCACGGTGTACAAGCGAAGGTATAACAAACTTAGCTCCATATTTTGAAACAATGTATTCTCTTGTTATGACTGCTCATGGTTTTCTTTCCCTTCACTGATAGTGCAGAATGTTTGCTAATTAAACTGTCAATATTATGATCTATTCCCACTCGTTCACTTTCATTGAGACCAATAATTTAGTACAAAAGCAACTTCTTGTGCTCCAAACATACAAGACAATGACTATATCACAAGCAGCATATTAGAGACGGTGACTTGGAAGAGAGGCATACGCTAAGCTGCGGGTGGCCTCAGCGATCATCTCGGTCTCATTGGCCCTTGAACCCGTGGTGACCGATGTCTCTCACTCCGGGACCCAAAACCATTGGCATTCGGATGTCCACAACTTATCTTCCCCAGGTTTGCCCAGATACCCACCCAATTACCAACCCGGGGGAAGGAAGAACCCACCTAATTACCAACCCGGGGCAAGGAAGAGGGCTGGTGGGAGCCGATCGCTGCCCTGGGGTTCGTGGCGAAGCGCGCTAACCACTGCTTTTCTGGACGCGGTATCGGAGACTGAAGGATATAGATTTTCCTGAAAAATCTTGTGTGCTATTGTGTACCGAGTCTTGTGGACGACGGTATACAAAGTTTTTCACCTATTAACATGTATAAAATATCGCGAACATGTATAAAATATCACTTCCTTAACTTGTATAAAATATCACTTCCAACAAATTACTATTATTAATCTATCGTAACCTGTATATTCAAGGGGCGATCCTTTGGAAATCCAAATTCAAGTTCAAATACTCCGACGTATTGCGTTCTTCATTTGGCTGACGCCATTGTGGTTTTCCTTCGTGTCACGTCACTCGGAGCCAGACGGTGGAAGAAGAAGGATGGAAGGTGAGTCCGGTGACCACTTCTGATAATATTGTCACGATTCAGAAGTAAAAATATCTCGTTATATTTGTGAACCTTTTGAGTATCATTAGAATTAGCCACGTAACTTTTTTACCGTGATGCAACACAATAAATCAAAGACCGTGAAAGTTAATAAGGGGCTAAAGTGTAACCTGCTTCATGATTCCTGCTTCGGGTTCGGATTTGGGGTTCGGACTTGGCTTAGCGAGGTGGTGTCTGCGTCACTCAGCAATTTTTTTATTTGTATTTTTTTTATTTTTATTTTTTTCCAGTGCCAATGTATTTTTGTCCGCATTACTTATGCCGTAGGGAGGACGGAGCTGTTACTGCCGTAGGGAGGACGGAGCAGTAACAGCAGGTAACCTATTTAATCCGGCATTTAAAAAAAAAATCCGGCATTTAAAAAAAAAAAAAATATTAAAGTGACGGCAGATTATTTTACTGCGCAGCTAATATGTCGTAACTGAAGCTCTAGTTACGAGTGAAGCTTTTCACGCGAATATAGTTTGAGCAGAGACTCGAGTGACAACGATAGGTTGATTTGTTACGCTGTTTATCGCACCTCGAGGTTTGTTACTGATCGTTTCACTCGCTGAGTAAAGGAACAATCACACAGAACAAATTTTCCGTGAATCTTTGGTCATAAACTTGGTGTTCCTCGCTCGCTCGTCTTATCTTGATCTTGAACAATGTAGTACCCAAGGTCTTGAACGATGCATATCTACAAGAAGTATGGGTGACGGTACTTTCCACAATCCAGTTTTTACTCGGAGGGTGGAGTTGCCCTTGGCCCAAGTGGCATAGAATTTAAAGCAGCATTGGAAGAGGGAAAACGTGTGGAGACGGAAATGGCTTGCGAGTGAAGTGACAGGGACGTGATGAGCTGAGGAAAAGGAAGAATTCCGTAAGGGCAGATAATGATGCAGCTGCTGCGGACAAAAATAAAGGACATTGTTTACAACCTCGAGTAATCCATATTTGTGTTAAGAGATAAAGGTCTGTATAGGATTGCATTATCATTGTGCCCATCATCCTCCATGAGTGGCCAAGCAACAGAAATGTTGAGAATCGAGGTACTAGTAAACAGACCTAACATAAACAAAACCAAGTTCTTTATTAAAAATATCAACAGTAGGTCTGCTAGTCTCCCAGACAGGCATCCCAACCACAATCCATGCCTCTTAATTCACACGCTTTCTGTAAAACCTCGATGTCAGAGAAGGAGCCGTCGGCATACCTGCAGGAACACACAATTACATTTTTTTTACACTACCCGTACACTGAAGGGACTTGTTTATTTTTTTTTATGAAAATGGAATGATTGTGTATTGTGGCTGGTAATTATTATTTTTTTTTTCATGGAAATGGAATATGAATGTGTATTGTGGCTGATAATAATTACCATACCCATGGTAAGAGGGATACGGCTTGCGAATTGTTAATTTACTACTATTGTTCCATTGATTTTATTTATAAATTTTAGTAAGGTTGTGTGAATTGCATGTTAATGATTTTAGGATGAATGCACCATGTTAATGATTTTATGAATACACCATCAATATAATAAATTTATCAGTAGTACTCCACCCATTCATTTCATAGATGGATGTTTATTCTTTGTGATGTTTTAGAGGTGAAGTGTCAGATGAATCGAGCGTCCGCCAAGTATGAGAAGTCAGCTGTCAGGTCGTGGTGAGGGCTGTCCTGCACCTGTTTGTAGCGTGACGCGCCACGCTCCCTGCCCCATCTACAGGAATAGACAGCAGTGACAGCAGTGCCACGCTTCTCAAAAGACGGCCTAACCCTCAGGTATTTGTTATATTTTGTCAGTAATTAAAGGAACTTTATACCACAATAATAATAATAATAATGGAACGATTATTTTCTTTAATTAAGCTTTGCATAACTGTTTTTCTTTAATCAAGCCTTACATAAAACTGTTTATTTTTTCTCAAGTAACTATTTAATCTTATGGCTGGTCATAATGTTTTGTTCAGTAGCCATGTAAATATTTCCATATATATTCCTTTTTTACTTCAACAAACTTGAGTGAAGATGTAATCGGTAGTAGGACTCTGAAGGTTGAACATTCCGGTAATAGCGTATGGATTAAAAATAAAACTGCACATTAAAAAGACCATTTATTATGGTTATATATATAAATCTTATCTTAATACTGGTCAACAAATATATTTATTAGCTACCTTCTGAGTGTGCATTGGCTACCATTTCTATTTACATGTAAAGTGTGTGACATTTCTATTTACATAAAAGGTGTGTACATATGTCTCCAAACAATGATGATGAAGGCTGGAGACACCTGATCAGTCTTTTTTTGGCCTTAGTGTTTTACAGACTGCTTTTGTCTTCTCTGGGAGGAAGTGATGGATGAACCTAGAAAATACACAGAGGATGAGGTGTACTGAGGTGGCTCAGCATGCTGGTGAAGCCTCCATATGAAAGTATGACATGTTACAAGATCTGCTGAACACACTACAGCCAAGAAAGGTTGAAAACGTTGAGAGAAACAAATTAAAGGTGGACACGCGACCAAGACGTATAAAAATCTGCTGTAATAAAAATCTGCTGTAATAGGAAGTGAGTAATGGTTCTTGAGAGGAAGGCAGGTGTGCCTAGGTATATATGTTACAGTCAATACCTGAATCCAGACAATTTGTAAAGTGACTTATTTTTTCAGGCAATTTGTGAACTGCCTGGTTAGGTTAGGTTAGGTTAGGTTAGGTTAGGTTAGGTTAGGCAGTTCACAAATTGCCTGAAAAAATAACTTTACACTTTACAAATTGTCTGGATTCAGGTATTGACTGTAACATATATACATAATAGGGTGAGTGTGCCAGCAGGAGAAAAGCGTGGGTAGTTCAGCAAAAAGGTGGGAGGTGAAAGTTTGAGAGTATTTGTCAAGAGTGTTAAGCAAATATGGTAAGATAGAAGCAGAATTAAGGTTGAAAAGGTGTCTCAGGATGATCACCTGTAAGGAGTGTCACTGTATCCACCACCAAGGGGAACACCTGTGTAGGAAAAAAATTACCATTATATGGCAAGACTAGCATTCTCACCCCATTATTGTTTTGATGGTCAGTTTATTATGCTTCAAAAAAATGCATACTTTTTAATAAGTGCGTCTGCTCTTACCCCCTCTGCATCTGTGAGTTAAACCCACATATTTGTGTAAATTCCTCTGATGTCTGATACCTGCACAAATAAGGGTTAATAAAGTGAGTGATTAAGTGCTACAAATT
Organism: Scylla paramamosain; assembly: GCF_035594125.1. NCBI lineage: Eukaryota > Metazoa > Arthropoda > Malacostraca > Decapoda > Portunidae > Scylla > Scylla paramamosain. Next base: position 9,706,803 of record NC_087176.1, read on the forward strand.
AAGGCCCAGTACAACGGAAATCTTGTCAACTGGTGATCCAGTCAATATGCTGTCTGGTCTCAATGTTTAGTTTCTGTAGTGCGAGATACCGTGCCATAAAAATATTGATGTCTTGGAGAAGCCTGGGATTTATTCCTTCAGCTACCATCCTGTAAATGGTAAATTTCCCCTCTGCTTATGTGAACCCATAAAGTTCCATAATTTTTGTTTGGAATACCATGTCCCTCCATGTTTGTGTGGCAAGGAATGAATATCTTGCTCTATGGAACCTGGAGACCAGGCACCACATTGTAGCTGCTAAATTTGTTTTGTTGACATTTACAATGAACCCTTAATTTGATGTAAGATGTAATAATGTCACTACTATATTAGCCTCACTAGGGCATGTCTCAGGCATCATCATCTGCAATAATTTCCAAATGGCAATGTGTGTAAACTCTTTGCTATGGAAGCACTTAAGAATGAATATACATATCCCCTCCAAGCACGTGTAAAAATGAAATACTGATTCTTGTTGTCAAACAAAGCAAGAGACGAAATATTGATTCTTGTTGTCAAACAAAGCAAGAGACGAAATATGAGTGCTGTCACATAGTAATGATTTTTCTTGCCCAGCTTTGGTGGTGGATACAGCAGCAAAATGATAGATAGAGGCAAAGCAGCCTGGCAAAACGAGACTTAATATCATTCATTCTACG
>NC_087176.1:9710000-9752500 GCF_035594125.1 Scylla paramamosain
CATTCATATAAAATTACAAATTATATGTCTCAATATGCATGTGAGTGTGGTGTGTCTGAGCTGCAAATTCAGTTATGGTGCTACCCTTCATCAGAGCCGGACTGGGTTAGGGCTGTGAGGCGTTGAAACCTCTTGATTATAGTTCCATTCTCCTGAAGCAACCTCATCACCTCCTCCTGAGCCTCACACATCTCCTGCAACCTTGAGGAAAAAGAAGCCATTGTATCATCACTTGAGATCAGGATTTGAGTTAAACTGTCAGGGTTTGTATGGCTAAGTACACTCAATGAAAGTTAATAAATATTTTGTCATGATGGATGTGAAAGGGATTAATTCATAATTTGGAATAATTGGTATGCCTGATAGTGATGATGCTTTAAAGCCATGCCACCAAAAATATGGTGTTGTTGTTGTTATATCAATCACTTATGCTTGAATGATCTGTGCTGAAATATACCACTCAGACCTTCAGAGTGAGCTGTTTAAATTCCTGATTCATATATCTCTGAATGCTTGGTGCTAATAGAGTTCAGTGAATTTTTGGGGTGTGTACAGAGGGAGGGAAGGTACTGGATGCTTAAGAGCGCAAAAGTAATGTGTACAATAATTACAAAACCACAGATCAAAAACAGTTTAATCATCATGACTCATGGGATATCTTGGGACACTGTGATATTAAAATGTAAAAAGTCAAGCATACAGATTGCTATGATGTGTAGTTTTTTGTAAATTCATGCTACTTAACATAAAAGTACTTTCCTACAAAGCAGGCAAGCCTGATGGTAAATAACTGAAAAGACTTTGAGTTGTACACTTTTTTAAGGAGCCTTGAGGCTTTTTAAAAGATAAGTAAGCAAATACCAACACTAAATGCTTCATTACAATTTTTTTTGGTTGAAAATAATTAACATTACCTGATATTGTTTCATAATATAATATTAAAGGTAAGTACTTAATGATTGAAAAGAAAGTATGAATGAATCAATCAATATAGTTCTTGCATTAGACATGCAAAAGGCTTCATGCAAGAGTTAGGAAGTGTGGTGCAGAGGGAATGATAGAGGAGGCAAGTCATGCCAGCCAGTGAGTCTCAATTAGTAGTATTAGTGTAAGCAGTAAGATAAATAAAATGGTATTATTCAACTTTGCACAACATCTAATTACTGAATTCGTGGTTAGCTTCAACACACACTAAAAGCAAACATTTGATATACATACGAAAGTCTAACTCTGGTCCTGTTGATGCTGTCTTTCCTTGACTTTTTACTGTCCTTGGAGTCTATTGTCCTAGCAGAGGTCCGGCTGTCACTGCCCTCATCACTCTGAAGAGAAAAATTCTGTCAAGCTGCTGAAAGAATCAGGTCACTTGTTCAGGTAACATTATGTAGCTCGTCTTATGTAAAAAACTGCAGAGTGCACTTAGCACAAATTAATCAATCAGGCTTTACTGCATAAAAGTTTTCCTGTATTTGAAACTTGGTTCCAATAAAATGATGGTCTTCATGGAACCCATTCACAGAGAGGCTGTCAAGTTCATACATCTACACCTGAGTAGCACACTGCCAAGCAAATATCCGTATCTTTCACTGCTGTAAACTGATATCCATTGATTTCTTTTTTCACTCAGCAAGGTGTGAAAGGAAGAGGTGCAAATTCAAGGAAATCTGAAACACCCTGAAAGGGGAAAACCTCCATCTGAGTTACACATGAAGAACTGATGCCCAAGACACCTCCCATCATGGCCAGGGACACCACACACTCACTTTATTTCTGCTATGTTCATGAAGTGCTGAGGTCATGCAAACTACTCTGTATTCATGGCTCACTCAGATAGTTAGTGCATCCACTCTTGATTCTGCCTGTGACAAATGGACTACAGTGACTGTTACTTGAGCAAACTGACTCGGATATGATCACCATAACTCAGGATGAGTAGAAGAAACAAAGCTAAATGAAGAGAGAATCAGCTCCATTTACTGCTTAGGAAAGGAAAATTAAAGGAGCAATTCATCCTTCCATGGTTGGTACCTTGGCATTCATTTTCAGAATAGAAAACTATGTAAGGAAGGATGGAGGGACAGCCTCAGATCTCAAGGGTAATAATTCCTTTCACTACTTGTGGTCTCCTCTCATCAGGCTCAAAATATCTTTGACAACTATTGCTCAAGTATGAATGAGCGAAAGGAAAGTGAGAGAGGTAAGTAGAGCTTCAGTGTGCATCGAGTCTTAAAGTTGTGTCCACATGAGAGGCAGTTCCCTGTAAGGCACTGTCTGATATCAAAGATTCTTTACTTGTTTAGCAATGTTACCAGATAACTCAGTTGCTGGAGGTTTTTTGCCACTACTGGGCACACACAGCCCTTGGCCAGTGTCCTTCCTACATAAAAAAAAAAAAAAAAAAAAAAAACTCAGGAGACCTGCCATCAAATGACCAGGCACTGCCTTAGCCACAGGCAAGGGTACTTGCACAAACTGTCCTTGGTTTCCCCACAATGAAATCGGTAAGTGCATTTGCACAATTTGTCCTTGCTTTCCTCGCAATGAAATCATCTCCACTCCCACCTTCCAAACATGCGAATGAGCTCGTAATCTAATGACAGTGTTTTGCCCACACAGGCGCTGCCCCTCATGTGGTCATGGCTTAAGGACACCACAAGAAATGCCCGACATGTACCAAAAACCACACACCTCAATTTGAAGTCTGGCATCATCCTGCAGCTTTCTGTCCTTGATGGTAGCTAGAAGCTCTGAGAGGGTGAGGTGATAGCTCTCCTCAGTGTCCCCAAGTGTGGCCTGGAAGGAGTACAACAGTGCCTCATGCTTCTCTAGATCTGCCTGTTCTATCTCAGTCTGCACTCGCTGGACCTTTGCCACTCTGAAAAAAAAATAAAATAAAATAAATAAATAAAAAATAATAATAATAAAAATAAAATAATAAATAAATAGAATAAATAAATAAATAAATAAATAAATAAATAAATAAGAAGAAAAAAATATACAATTATCTTTCAAATATGTTAACTGCTTTTTCAATTCATTTTAAGTGAGGCATTCTGATGACACAAGAAGCCATACTTGCACCAGTCCGCCAAGTGGTCAGTGGTGCAGTGCAGTGTGGCGGTGACTGAGGCCAGCAGCGTCTCCAAGCTTTTAGCTGTTTCCTTAATTTTCATTTTCTCCAACAAGTGGAACTGCTCATCATTGAAAGTCAGTGCTGAAGGTGAAGAGAAAATAAAGTGTAATGCAATCTGAAATCAATAAAATGAGTGACACAGTGTGGATATTTGACTGCCATTTGACATCTGCATAGTTACTCTTGAGCCAAAAGAAAATAACATGTAACTAATTTGACCTAGATGAAGTTAACACAATATAATGTGACATGATTTAGAGATTTGAATCTTGATGTGACGAATATTCACTGCCTAATGTTGCTTAACAGCACATACTTCTTGCAGCTCTGTCTCTGAGTAGGTGCTGCCAAGACTCTCGTAGTTTATTGACTAGAGTGGCTGCCTTGTTTGGTGCTCGCTCCACAGAAGCTGCATCACTCCTGACCTGCTGCCACTGTCGCCGCAACTGTGCTCCTGTCACCACTCTCTCAAACAGCTGGTTCACCACGGGAACTATGGCATTCAGAGAGTCTCTCACCTGGAGTCGCATTAAAATTTATTAGTGAACAGTAAGGTATGGGAAGGCACATGGCAAGTAAACTAAAAACTGCTAAGGATCTCTTTCCATAAATATCAAATATTGTAGCTGCACATCAGAGCTAATAGAGTATATGAATAAATGTAATTCCTCATTTTTATTTAAAGTGCAGCATCTCTGGAATCAACACAAAAACTGGTAGTGTGCAAGTATTTTCTTTGACAATTTTTCATCTTCAGCTTTATCCAATTAACTGACTAATATGTCACCAATATCTCAAAGTGCAAGTGCTTATCTTAAAATAATATTCTTTTATCAAGCTCTTAATTTTTAATATGTCAACCAGAAAACAGAAAAACTTGTGCTCAAGTGCGTAAGAGATGCAGCTTGACTCACCACCCTGTCCTGCGCCCCTGCACCCTGCACCAGCTCCTCCAGCCTCCCCGACCAAGGTGCGAGTGGTTCTGGGAGGTTACCACAACCATGTAATACCCAATGTGTCTAAAGCTCTACTTGTGACAAAGGGAGGACATAGAAGGAGAGGGTCGAGGCAGAAATTAAGACTGACATTTACCAGAAAGGGTGTTTTCATGCAAGTCTTTCCTGGTTGTGCACAAATGTTCTAATGTCTCGATGAATGTGAATTTATTCACCACATTTTCTCCTTATGCACTCTAGCTTATGAGAAAATTGTACCCGACATCTTAATAATAACTAGATATTGGAAACACTACATGAGTCTGGGTGAGTAAACACATGAGAACAGTGCAAGTGTGAAATTTCAGTGGTGTAATTGATTGATGGACTTAAATTAAATTTGATAAATGAATGCCATATTTTGGTCCTTTTCTCAAAGGGATTGTCCATAAGAGTGGAAAAATAAAAAGTAAAATCCAGGATAGATAAAAATAAGCTGATGAGGCAGTATATCCAGTACATGAGTACACACCTCCTCCCTGAAGGACATCAAGCCCTGGGTGAGACACCCCTTCTCAAGAAAGAAGCGTTCAACTCAACATTGTCCAAGATGCAAAATGCCAGTCAGTGACATGCCAAGGCAATCCTGCACTGCCAGCTCATGCAGAGGTGCACTTGAGCAGATTATTTAATACATTACAAGCTTGTCATTTCCAGCATTATCTTCCAATAACAGAAGTTATTAGCATCCAGTAATAAGCAAGTGCCATAAAGGATGCATGGAAATGCACAAAAACAGGACAACATGCTCCTTCCTTTCATTCATTGCCATCAGCACAATGGGTGACAACAAAGACACAATCAGCAATCGTCATCACCTAATACTCATTTGTGAAGGCAACATCTTCATTAAATTGTTGCTTTAATTCAAGGAGAGAGAGAAAAAAAAAAGGTGAATATGAGAAAATTAATTTCAATATTACTTTGGAGATGAAATAAGGAAACTATAATTTCTGGGAATCTAGAATGTGTCTCTGCTTTCCCTGCATTATAAAATGTGCCTAGAATGGAAAATGTAGGGCAGGGAACTGTGCATATGAGAGAGAGAGAGAGAGAGAGAGAGAGAGAGAGAGAGAGAGAGAGAGAGAGAGAGAGAGAGAGAGAGAGAGAGAGAGAGAGAGAGAGAGAGAGAGAGAGAGAGAGAGAGAGAGAGAGAGAGAGAGAGAGAGAGAGAGAGAGAGAGAGAGAGAGAGAGAGAGAGAGAGAGAGAGAGAGAGAGAGAGAGAGAGAGAGAGAGAGAGAGAGAGAGAGAGAGAGAGAGAGTTATATATGATTACTAAATATCTCCAGGATTATCTCACAAGAACAAACACCAGGTACTGAATCTGGAAATGCATTGAAACAACGCAAGGTTACTGAAGGAAAAAGAGCATTGTAACTGACTTTGCAGATCCATATAGAGTGAGATCTAAGTACAAGAAACTAATAATGAAATGAGGAATTAATTTTAAGTAAACTGGTTTGATAGTAGTATGTCAGCACTGAAGCATGGATGGAGGTACGGGAGTGTTGAGAGAGAGAGAGAGAGAGAGAGAGAGAGAGAGAGAGAGAGAGAGAGAGAGAGAGAGAGAGAGAGAGAGAGAGAGAGAGAGAGAGAGAGAGAGAGAGAGAGAATATCAGAAGAGGATAACAGATGCTCCATTTATTGAACTATAATGGATCTGTGAGATGGTGCTCAATATTCCTTTGAAAGCCAAAGCTTGTCAGTGTGTTGGACATGCATTGCATAACATGCCTCAGAGGGAAGGAAAACTTCAATCTAATTTTGGAAATAAAAAAGAAGCTTAATTGTGCTGCACAGACCAACTTTAGAATCTTAAAAAGAATGTTACTACAGTAAAAAAGGGGATGGTATATGGTATATTAGGGAAGTAGTAAAGCAACAAATTAATACAAGGCAGACAACTGGTGCTTGTTAAGTAACATTAAGTATTTCAGAAGAAGCACAAATGAATGACCATCTACACACTACATGGATGCTGCAATATAACAGCAACTTACTGATTTCTCGGTATCAACTTTATTGTTCACCAAGTCTTCCATTCGCTCCCTCAGTGCCTGTGTTGACACATCCTGGTTTCCTCCGCACATCTGGGTCAGCATGAGGAACCTGCGGTGGTTTGCAACAAGCTGACTGAAGCGGTCACTCACAGTGGAGGTGAGCGCCTGCACGTGGTTCAGCTGTGACCTCAGGTTTGTCAGCTCCTGGACAATGACTTCACTGGAAATGCACATCCAAATAAGGACATCAAAGACAAAAGATTTAGGAATGTTATCATATAAACTTCTGGCATAATGACTTCTCTGGAGACAGACATCGACATTAAGGCATTATAGAAATTACTTGAAAATATTAAGCTCTTTTGCTTTGCTTTCTACCAATCATGAAGCGTTTCAGTGATGTAATTTTTCTTTAACTCTAAACTTCATATTAGTATATTTCTTGGTAATTTTCTTTGAAATTATTATTATTGGGATGACATTTTACAGCTTAAAAATCCACTGGCACTTATTATGCACCAATATTTTTCTTGGGCAACTTGTCCACTGGTAAAGTAAAGTGTCATTTCCAAGCATGCATCATAAGTGAAATGAAAGGAGACATGATGGGTGTACATATCATGCAAACATGATATTTAGCACTATGTGTATTTTATTCAGCATCACTATTTGCAAATAGATACTCTGCATCATTGTTGTAACACCTTCATGTGTGCAACAGCTGACTTATACACATTAATTTACAAAGGCCTTTATTATCACTTTTGTCTCTTGATGAACGACAAGAATTAGTTCACTGTAGCATGATTCATCAGTTTGTTAAAGAGTTATTCCTTAAAAATGATGGTCTATGAAACCCAAAGTAGACAATTAAATTAATGAGACCTCTTGAATTGTGATGGAAAATCAAGTCTAACATTAACATGAAGCAACTCTTCACATTGAATAGATAAAAACAGAAAACAATCAGTACTCACATGAACATGAGAACACTGTATTCAATAAGATGGACACACTTTGAGAAGTAGTCAATCTTGCGCTTGACTGCATGACCCACGGCACACATGGACTTCCCCACCGTGGCATCGTGTTCCACACTCACCAGTGCCGGGAAGCTGCCAAACTTTACCGCTGTTTTGAGAAAGATGACAGAGAACACATATTACAACAATGGATGATCAGTTAGTTTTTTAAATTGCATCTGTCTCCTGTAAAATGAACAGCAGGTGATCCATGCAACATTGAAATGTATCTACAAATCAAATGCAATAATTACCAGGTGTTTCAGGCAAGGTGAGTGTGACGTCATCGTCCTGCTTAGAGAAGAGAACCAGAGGAGTGCGAGGTGTGGTGGACGGGTATGAGGAGGCAGGCTGATCCATGGCTACTACTGAAGTGAAGTGCTTCTTGTCATAAAGCAGAAGCTGGTTCACTGGGTTCATGTCTGTTTGTTCACATATCAAGTACTGAAGCTCCTCATACCTGCAGCAACAAAAAGATGTTTTATCTCCAGGAGTCTACTTCAGGGAATCTATGTGAAGTCACAGATTCCTATCTATACTCATACTTATATCACTGTATGGGCATCACTTATTTTACCCCATGCTGGGATGAAGGATGACTCACCTATGTTCTGGGTCCATGTAGATGGTAAGTGGCTGCACTTTGTTCACCAGGAACACATGTGCTACCTTCCTGCTCAGAATCATAGTCACCTCTTGGAAGAACCTCTCAAAGTTCCACATCCTTTGCGGGTCAACCTCCAGCAACCCCGCCAGTAGGGGTGTCACCAACTTCCTCAACCCACTGGGAAAGGGGAAATTTAATTAGTCTTTGTTTGGTTGAGGTCAATTTTGTCTAAAAATACAAATCATTCTAAAGCAAATAAATTCTAGAGCAAAACCATACAGAAAACTGAGATCTTCAAACTATATGTTATAAATCCCCACTGATATGTCCCTTTCAATAGTAATACACAGCTAAGAGACAACACTGACATGTCCCTTCCAATAGTCATACACAGCTAAAAGACAAAGACAAAAGATTCTACAAACAGGCTAAGCTGGCAGGTTTCTGGCAGGGTGGTGCACCACTCAATGGGACCATTTTCTGAGGTTTGGACCCCAGAAATGACTCCCGGTGCCTTCTCTGTGGTGATGTGGTACATGGTCTCCTTGTTGCGTCTGCCGCCATATGGCCGGAAGGGTAGCATTCCAGTTGCTACGTGATACAGTGTCACACCTTGGTACGAAAAGTTACATTGTACCATCAGGTGCTTACCTCGGACACATCAGTTAACATCAACCATTACTATCAAAGGTCAATTCTTGGAGTAAGCAGATTTTTTGTTTAGATTTTAAGTCAAATGCTAAATCCACAAAATGAAAATCTGGAAACATATGGACTAGTTGTTCATAAATAATTTGGGAAATATTCAGAGATTTCTATATAAAATTTACTACTGTGTAAGCCTTCCTTACCTATAGACCACAAGTCTACCCGGGCACCGAAGGTCTTTCCAACAGGCTTTCTGAGGACGGCTCGCTCATACATGTCTGGGTGCTGGAAAATGTGTGCTGATTTAATGTTCAGTCTTCCAGCATCACCAGTACCTGCCTGTCTCTTATACTTGCTAATTTACCTCCTTTTTATAAATAAAATATAGTACAGGTTCACAATCTCTTGTCTGAGAACCTTGGAATCAGACACTCTTTGTATTTCAGAATTTATTTGGATTTCAGTATGGAAGAGTTTTAGAGTATATTTTAACATTTTCTTTATATAAAACATAAGAGGGGACCAGACAGCTCAGAGGTAAAATGCTCAGCCCATACTACCGTTTTTTATCTTAATCCGTTATTATTTCAGTTATTCCTATGTAGAATGCTTGGCTCAAACTACCATTATTTATCCTGATCTGTTATTCCTGTTTAAACTAACTAGCTCTTCAACTACTACTACTACAAGTTAAGAATCCCTTGCTTAAAATTCCTTGGACTGAAAGTGTTGTGGATTTCTGATTTTTCTGGTTTTTGGACCCAAATCTAACACAATATCCACTTACATTTCACAATATATACAGCTTATACATATACCCTGAATGTAGTTTTACAGTGGCCACAAAAACTTCCCTTTCCTTCCAAATATTACATAACAGAAAAAAAGGTAACATGACATGTGCCACACTCTTGTTCATGACACATGATACTCACCAGGTATTCTTCTGTGCCATAGAGAGACATGAACTGCTGGTCGTCCTGAAGCTCCCGTGCCGCCCCAAAGTCTGTCAGTTTGTAGATGGTGGAGCCATCGATGTCTATGAACTTCATGATGTTTCCCGGCTTGAGATCACGGTGCACTAGGTTGTTGTCTCGTAGGTGCTTCATGCCAGCAGCTGGTGTGTAGGTAAAAACAGAAAATGTCATTCTTTCTTCAACCTTTTGGGAAAGAAGCCAAGTTTACCTGCCTATCACTCACAATAACAACTAAGATAATAATGACCCTGGCAAGCATTCATCACAGCTGAGGGAAGGACCACTGGCAGGGACTCACCAAGATGTGACAGCACCAACAAAAACTCTCCCTCCTCCAGGCCGTGGCTGTTTTCGGGGTCATCCAGGATGTTGAAGAGCGAGCCTCCCGTGCACAGCTCCATCACGATCACCTTGCCTCGCCCCTCTTGCTGCCAGTTAATAGATCAAAGCTGACTAGTTGATCAATAACTGGTACCATAATAAGGTTACAAGGCATTGTAAGAGATCAAACAACCTCAATGCTTAAACTACTTCAAGTATACAGATACACTGTTCTGACAGATGAGATTTTACATTAAATACTTTTTCCAGTTTACTAGTTTCCATATTCAATGTAACATTGATATTTTCAGTACTAAAAAGAAAACTTCTTCGGAGGCATCTTCATTAAAACCTTCTAAGAAATCCATATACATGCATACCAGTAATAGCTGTACAAGTTGTTGGCTTCTCTTAATAGTGTTACTTTACATAATATATGTGGTAATCATCTTGCTCAATGATTACATATTCATTAGTTACACATGAAAAAATCAATGACAATGATGACAGTACCAAGGCAAGCCTCACCTCCTCCTCAATGGCCAGCAGCTTGACTATACTTTCATGGTTGACCTTCTTCAGCACCTCAAACTCCCTCATCTGCACCTCATGAGGCCGCATGTGGGACAGCTGGTTGAAAGTCTTCACCGCCACAGGCTCACCAGTGTGCTACAATACTTTACAATCACAATCCACACTCACAGACCTTACTAGGACTCTCATCACAATCATTACTTTACTAGACAAGGAGCAAAACTTACTCTCACTCTACAGGTAAATCATGACTTGAATCTTAAGAGCATTTGATTTATGAATATCTGTAATTATGAGTAAAACCATATCATCCTATAGTATCTTGGTTTATGAATGCAGAATATGCCTTCAAGAAAACTCAATGAATGTACAGAATAAACAGATAGATAGATAAAATGAATAAATAAATAAATAAATGAAATAATAATAGTAAATAATAAAAAAATAAGTAAAAATAAAAGTGTACAAAATAGAAAAAATAAAAGCACTGGCAATGTTCCTGATTTACAGATATTTGTTTTATCAATACCTAGTTTTTAAGAAACGTAATTTGCAAATCATAACTGGTAACATATCATGAGACACACCATACAGACATCACATTATACATAGAAAAATGTTTATGTACAATGCTACTTCCTTCCATCACAGCACACCTGTCACAATACATCTGTCACAACACACTCAGACACAAAGCACACCCGTCACAACACACACACACCACACCCATCACAACACACATGGAGGAACACCCACTCTGTTAACGCCTTGGAACACTGCCCCGGTGGCTCCCTTCCCAAGCACCGAGGTTGTGCACCACACATAGTTGGCCGAGCCACGCAGGAACGACATCCCGGACACGCTCACCTGAAAATACACCAACATCACCTCCATACAGATTCTGGAAAGCAATTTCAAGTGAACTTTAATCCATGTGATTTTCTACATAATATCTGGAATTCCTCTTAATTATGCCCATAAAAATATACCTAAAAACCCATCTTTTGATTAAAAGTCTGATATCCTTGTTTTAATATTAAGTCAAGCAAGCTTTGTGGCAATTTCTTGACAAGCCACAAGTACTGCCTGTATACCCAAGACTACTGTCACTTTATGGGTATGATTACGTTCACTGCCTGTGTCGGCTACATCTAAAAAGCCCACTGCACTTCTATTTAATGACAATGATAAGTGTTCATTGTGTCTCAGCACAAGTTGATCACTTTAATGCTCCGACATGCACCTTCACCTTTGGAAATGATGAAACGAAGAAAGCCAAGCTCAAAAGTTCACGAAAGGTTATTGAAATACTATATGAAAATACTGCTAAAGGAAGAAAGAAACAAAGGGTTTTAACTGTAGAGGTAACATGGTTTGCAAGTAATGCATCAAGTAATATGCACTATACATACTACTGCAAGTTTCTGGCAGTTAGAAGAACATTTTGAACAAAGAAAAAGAAACAAGTATTAGCTGTTTTGTAAATTATCAGCAGGAGGATGATGTCAGTAACCAAAACACCCGAGCCACACACACACACACCACTAGCCAGACCAAGAACTGTCTCCACCACCACCAGGAACAGCAAGCGCATGCACTACAATGGTTAGTACCTCTCGTTTACTTGTTTCCGAGGCTTTCTTTGAGGCCATTTTTGCACACTTCTGGAAAGGGGGATGGACAGTCACATGAATCATGCGTAAGAACATTCTGATTAGTACTGGATGTTATATCAGCATTAGTTTTTGCCTGAAGCCTTCCTGATGCTGGGCCTGCCTCCCGCTATACTGAGCTGACAAGAAGCACACCCTCAAGAACAACAGGAAACACCACACACCACACACACCGTAGGATGCAGGAAGCTTCTCAACCGTCACTCACACTGTCATGGTGACTGCTAACTCTGTATTCAAGCAAAGGATATTGTTAGTTATTCATACTGCAGCCTGCAAGCAGTTCTTATGAACATCTCATATGCTTTCTACCAAAAATACAAGACAGCCCTTACAGAGGCCAGAGTATAAGTTTGTCAAAAATATATGCATATGAAATTACCAGCTTTGAGGCAAAATGATATGCAAGTATTACTATATAAAATTGAAAACTTAACACATATTCCTTGATTTTTTTTATAAAGTAAACCAACTACTGAAAGTAGTTAAAAAAAAATTGTTTAAAACTACTTTCAATATGAAAATCATGTACACCTGCAAATTGATTGATCAGAAAATAAAGTACAGTAAATAAATCATTACATTCTTTCTCTGCCATGACCATGTTCTCTTCTCATGCACCACATATTTCATGCATACATATTCATCACTTACCCAACCTGACAAGTTAATCTGTTAATTGTAATATTCCCGTAAACAGCATCCTTGGCAGTTCAGGCCCTGTACAAGTCATGGATTAGGGCAGATTGAAAATAGCATCAAGTTCACTTTAGGTACATCATTCAGAGTTTACCATAAGATATGAAGTTAAGACTATACATGGCATTATAAGACTGCATGCCACTCAGGAGAATGTATAGTCTGCTAAATGGAGTGTTGTCACAGGCTTCAAAAGGTTTTGCCCACTGGAGACCCCTTAGCATTCACTGGTGGTTTAACTCATGCCCTTCAGTGTTTGTGTTGTATGTATTCTTTGAATTATTTTTCCATGATACAAAATGTAACATAACACAACATTATAATTAAACTACAATAATATGAATGAATTTAATTACCTAACGTAAAATAGTAAACAGTGACCTGACTTGAGATAGTGCCATGTGTTGCTGAGTCTACTGGCTGTGTTAGTTCCTCCTAGAGACCTTCATTACAAAGGTCTCAGAGTTTGGGATGGAGTTCTGTTGGAGGATTTCTGAGACAGAGGCTGAGTTCTGTGACGACCTCAGTGCAGGAGGGTGACCTTGATTCAAGCCACTGCCTTACCAAGTAAAGCAGTGGAGGAGGATTGTGTGGTGGTGTCCATGGGGATGAAAAGGATGAAGCCTTCCAAGGCACCTCACCTCGCTGCGGAGTGCCAACTGGAGATGAAGGATCCCTTCAATGTGTTGAGAGAGTGACAGAGGTGATAGCAGAGGATAACATGCAAAACAGAGCAGATTTTCATAGGAGATGATCATGATATGCTGACAGATATTCCCATAACTAACAAGATAGTGGAACAGGAGATGAATAGGATGAAAAATCAAAATCAGGCCACATAAAACATATCCCAGAGTAAGTTATTATTACCAAACTGCTAATTAATAACTCTGTAAAATTATTAGATTCAGTAGAGGTACTACTAGTATGATACCAAGTGATTTTAACACCTATTTTAAGAGGAAAGATACAGCATTAATGCCAAACTACTGTCCAGTTAGCCTGACTTTAACTGTAGATAAAATGATGGAACCTGTGATTGAAAATGCTCAGAGAAGTCAATTTCTCCCACAAATTAAGAATTTCCCACAAAAATGCAAAGCTAACCCAGCAGTACAATTGTGAACTTTATGTGAGAACTGATCCTGTAGGGGAGTCATAAGTCAGAGTGAAAGACAATTTCACTGGCTGCAACTTTAGAAAAAAGTACTTGACTCCACGCACTTGCTTGTATGTGAAATTAAACTTATCTGTAATGACAATGATAGCAATAGTTATATTCTTCTAAGAAGAGCCACAATGATGGGGGTTGCCATAATGAAGGATGAAGAAAGAAATCCACCAGACTGTGACAACACTCCATAAAGATGAATGAACATGGCTTACTGAGTCAGTTTCCTACCATTCTTCAAGAAGAAAAGACATGCAATTTAACTGAGAAACGTTATAAATCATAAACACCAGAATAAACAAATTTAATCTGGAAATTAGAAAGATCCTGTTTACCAAAAATGTAACAACTAAATTATATCTTACAAATTGCAGTTTATTCACACCACTTTGAAGTGACAATTTTTTTTTTTTTTATACATGTAACAGGGCTCTGGTCAAATGAAAAGAATAAAAAAAAAAAAAAAAAAAAACCCACTGAAGGCGACAGTCCAAAAGGATTTCACAAAATATAAGGAATAGTGTCTTGAATGCCTACTGTAGCTGAGCCAATGATCCTTTACCATGATACAGAAAAAAAAAAAAAATCCCAAAAATGAAAGATAAAATAACTGGTAACCTTGATCAGTATTACACTGTATGCATTATTTGTTCCCACCCCAAATCCCCAATACCCCACCACTTCCCTAAGCTTGATGTGCACTGTGGAAAAGATGAAGAGCAATGGAAGTACTGTGTGAAACTGCAGGTTAGCCGAACGTGACCAAGTAATGTTATGCAAATTCTAACCATATATCATACACCAATTTCCACCCGTTGCTGAAATCATCCTTATAGACACTCAACCTACCAGTAACACAGCACAGCAACCAGCACACTGCGTCACGCTCACGGCCACCCCTCACAAACCATCGAGGCACCACCAACCTCCTCGTGACTCACCGTGCATGAATAAAACAAAACTTTTTAACCACTTAGTTATGATTGATCTTAGAAACGGAATCACTGAAAAAATTGTAACCCCACGTCACAGGGCGCAACAGATGGCGATACTTTGCGATATTTCAAGACGTCATGAACACCTTGAGTAATGTCTACCGTTCCGTCACGAGAATCAAGGTCATTTGAGCCAACCTGTGATAACAAAAGCATTACACGTCCCAGTATCTTCCTCCGGTTACCTCTAACATCTGAATACTCCCAAAGCATCTAAAGCACCTTACTAACATGGGCTGCCTGTCTGTGGAACTGTGGAAGGTCGTGGACGTGTGCTGTGTTGAGATGTGCTGCCGCGCCACCACCATCACCACCCTCTCAAAACGTCACTCGGTAAACAAAACTTGCCGTCCGCTACTGTCACCTTCTTCGGCTCAGCTACGTTTCGGTTCTTTGCCCATGTTGAACTGCCACCCAAATTATTTTACTTTCTTGATATATAATTAAACGAATGTTATGGAAATTTCTATTTTTTTTAAGTGCTATTGGTGGTGAAATATTTCGGTTCTTTCCACTATAGTTATCGGTTACAGTACTACTACTACTACTGCTGCTGCTACTACTACTACTACTACTACTACTTCTACTACTACTACTACTACTTTTGCTGCTGCTGCTAAAATTGCTGCAATTATTTTAACTATGCTCTGCTCTCCTCCCTAATCGTAATGAGCGAATAGTGGTCATCATTGTTGGGGAAACTTAACTATTGTAAGTGATCTTTCCCATTTTTTTCTAAGATGTTCTTTTGAGGTGTGACGAAGGGATACAATAAATATTAAAATTGGGTAACTAATGTCCCGTCCTACAATCTCTCTCTCTCTCTCTCTCTCTTTTTTTTTTTTTTTTTTTAGTAAGCTCGAGCTGCAAAGTCATAGTACCAGTGCGTGCCTTTTCCCAGCGTATTCCTACTCACCTCTGGTTCTGTCTTGTGTTTAGTTAAGAAGCTGCAATGATATGGAAACATCATTTCCCGTAATCAGAAATGCTTTGCTCTCTCTCTCTCTCTCTCTCTCTGCGACTGTTTTCAAAGGCCACAGATACGATAAGCAGGGTTCTCAAGACTGTTTTCTTTCTTTTCATAATGTACAAATTTTGTTGATCTGTCACTAGAACCGTAAAAAAACACTTAAAAAACTCGTACTTCAAATAATGGCTTTTGAAAGTAGTGGAGGTGCGGCGCATATGAATTTCAGAATGCGGTCCCAGCTCACTGTAGGTAGAGCGTCTGTGGCTAACTAAAGTGGCAACCGAACGAGGCACACATCCTGCTTTCCTGAGCCGAGCGCCACCTACCCGGGCTGGCACCACTGGTCCCAAGTGCAGCAGAAGTTGACATATGATCAAATGTCAAGTTTATTAGAGTAATGATAATATTGCATAGATATGTACAGCTTCTCCTATACATATATTGCAATGTAAATAATAATACAAATACAAATATAAAACAATATAAATCCTCGCTTCCTACTTTCCTCCCCGGTAATACAAACCCACTGGTAACATACCCATTTAACAAATCAACTACCCTTCCACTAATTACCCAGTTCTTTGCTCGTTACAATATATATGTTACATCTTTTATACGACATGAGAGAGAGAGAGAGAGAGAGAGAGAGAGAGAGAGAGAGAGAGAGAGAGAGAGAGAGAGAGGGGGGGGACCAGGGGTGGGGAAAGACACAACCGAAAAGCATGAATCGTTCTAGTTGATCGCCTTCCTTTAAAATCAACCGCTGCTCCTTCATAAGGAAACTTTTACATGCCGGTAAATTAATCCACCAAGGTTAAGAGGTGGAAGGCGCTGACTTGAAAAAAGGCACGCACTGGTTCCCTTATATTTGTAGCTCGAGTTTACAATCTCTCTCTCTCTCTCTCTCTCTTTCTCTCTCTCTCTCTCTATTTCTCTCTCTCTCTCTCCTTCATTCCTGGCTCTCGCGTTTATACTGTTGTCGTCTCGTGTGAGCAAACCTTAAGATGGAGACGGGTGATCTGCTGCGGCGATCCCTAAGAGGAGTGGTCCAAGGAAGTTGTATGGGAGTTGAGTGCAATACTGAGCAAGTGGTAATAGTGCAATGCAGTGGTCGATCCTAACACTCGTATATAAACACATTCATGAGCATGAAATACTTTATTATGGTGTGTAATGGACACTGGGAAGTAAGGGGAACATATACTGGTGGAGTCGTGGTCAAAACTAAAGTAATGTTTTCTATCTTAACCTCTGAAGTCCTCTGATCCGCTGCTAGTCTGTCTACAAAAACTGATAACTGGTACATTCTTGGCAGATCGGAGGACGTATGGCTGAACAGTTGAAGTGAGTGTTGTATTATATTCAACTACTCACCATGACTGTACATAATTTGAGTATTTTGACGATAATAAAAACGAAACCATCACTTTCTTATTCTGTGATAAATGAAAACGGGAAGTATGAGACACTGCTGATAACGAAAGTGGAATGCATTACTTACACTTAAATATTCCTGGAGCTGTCTGTCGTTTTCGGGCAGGGCTACGAAACACCGTACTCTTACTGGCGTTTGGCAGGAAATAAAATGAGTAGAATGGTAGTAAATTTTGTAGTATAAAGAAAAAAAAAAAAAAGATGTGCAAGTCGTTAAAATCTCTCTCTCTCTCTCTCTCTCTCTCTCTCTCTCTCTCTCTCTCTCTCTCTCTCTCTCTCTCTCTCTCTCTGAGATATTGACAAAAATAGTATTTAGTCTAAAAAAAAAAAAAAATACAAGGAGAGCATCACATCATTTGGTGAAAGCTGTAGGACTGTCCTGGTCAGTCATCGATGTGTGTGTGCGAGGAGGTGGGTCAGGAGCAGCAGCAGGAGAGCGAGGCGGAGTGACAAGGATGGCGAGATGGAGGCGTTGTGGCCACTCTGCTGTACGGCGGCGCGTGGTTGGTCTGTCAGCACGACCATTGAAAAGCGTTTATTTCTATTAATTATTTTTCATAGATGTGTGCATCCCGCGTCATAACAAAATATATGGAGAATTAGAGGTGAGTGTAGATCTAGAAATTGAGTAGACGAGGGTCAAGAGTCCATTACTTCCTAGTTTGCAACTGAGGCATAAAATAATCTTGTAGCCTTAAAACGCTGATTATAGATAGTGCAGTTCAGACTATCTATATTACAACTATATCCGTACAAGGCTAATACACACCTGTCTGGACGTGTAAAGTGACCGAAGCAAAGCCTCCAGTGTCAGGACGACAGCTGTAGCGGCCGGAATCTGTCGGGGTCACTGCCGACAGCTTGAGTCTGCTCACTGTTCTGCTCAGCGACTTCTCCGTCTGTCCGGAAAATTTCATTACATAATAAGAAGAGGAAGGCGGAGACAACGACGACGAGAAGAAGAAGAAGAAGAAGAAGGAGGAGGAGGAGGAGGAGGAGGATTACAAAGGATTACAAAAGATACCCAAACAGCAGAAGAGATTTAGGTCCTTGTAAGGTTGTTTGGTAACTACTTCTAACTAGCGACAGGGTAGAGACATGAGAGTTAAACAGAATAGTAGTAGTAGTAGTAGTAGAAGGAGGAGGAGGAGGAGGAAGAGGAGGAGGAGGAGGAGGAGGAACAATACTAATAAAAAAATCAAACGTAGGTATAAAAAACGAAGCACATCTACTTATTCAAGGTAGCCGAAGTACACAGGTGCACGTCACACACCTGCAGAGCAATGCCGCCCCTGGGAGAGTCGTAGTGTAGCCTCGTCGCGCCCTGGTACCACGCCACCTGACTCGGTCCCGCCCTTCCCTTGTGGTCCACGGTGCAGGTGATGGCCAGGATGCTTCCCCTCTGGATGTACCGCTCGTGTGCTCCCTCAATGCGTACCGTCGTGTCTGCCGCGACAGTGTTTGGTTATCAGCAGTCAAGGTAATGTATAGAATATTGTGCCTTGATTAATTAATATAGTACCTGTTAAAATGTATCGTACTTTGCGAAGAAAATATTGTACTTTTGCTAAAACTTACTGTACCTCTGCTAAAACGTGTTATAAATCTATTAGAAAGTATCGTATCTCTAAAAAGTATCTTACCTCGCTAAAAAGAATTGTAGCTATGCTAAAAAAAAGTATCGCATCACGCTAAAAAGTATCGCACCTCGCTAAAAATTATTTTACCTGTCGAAAAGTATTATCCCTATTAGAAGGTATCGCACGTATCTCTTCTAAAAATTATCGTACCTTGCTAAAAAGTATCGCTGGAAATTATTGTACTTCTATTAAAGAGTATCGCACTTTTGCTATGAAACAACATACAACTACTGCCTTTAGCATCGATGACTGTATATATTTAAATATAAGTATAAATAATACTAAAAAAAATTGTATCTAACAGCACTGTATAACCATTTCTTCTTATCAAAACCACTTTAATATGCCTTCATTACTTTAGTGTTACGTCGTCTGTGCCTCATGAAGAAACAGAATCATCATCATCATCATCAGCATCATCATTATTGTTCCCATATTTACAATTATACAATGTACGTGTATCTAAATATAAATAAAAACTCTTACCTACGTATTACTTAGTCCCGTTGTTGAGGATTATGAGAGGAAACGTACTTACTGTTGTCGTCTGCAGCGAGGTCGTGCAGATAGAAGGGATCCTCAAGATTCTTATCTGTACACGGAGGAACATAAAATAAAAACAGAATGGTAGAAATAAAAGACCATAAGGGAATTTAGATGATATTTATTTTTTTATCCTAGCCATGATATATTTATTTATTTACTAATTTATTTATTTACTCATAACTTAATCTATCTGTCTGTCTATCCATCTATCTATCCATGTACT
Organism: Scylla paramamosain; assembly: GCF_035594125.1. Taxonomy (NCBI): domain Eukaryota; kingdom Metazoa; phylum Arthropoda; class Malacostraca; order Decapoda; family Portunidae; genus Scylla; species Scylla paramamosain. The sequence continues at coordinate 9,729,590 of NC_087176.1, forward strand.
TTGTTATTTTGTATTCCTTCACCAGCTTCCTTTCCAGGTGAGAGAGAGAGAGAGAGAGAGAGAGAGAGAGAGAGAGAGAGAGAGAGAGAGAGAGAGAGAGAGAGAGAGAGAGAGAGAGAGAGAGAGAGAGAGAATTTTCATCTTGTATTTGTTTATTTCATTGATTTCTTTGTTTATTTCTTTGCTATACGAGTATATTTGTCGTCTTGTACTGCTCTCATAATTCTTTGCTTAAGTTTGTTGTCTTTTTTGTCTTACTTTTTAATTTTTCTTCTCTCAATTTGGTTTTAGGTTTTGTGAAAAAATATTCGTTCATATTTCGCCTCTACATTCTGTATATATTTTGTAAAATAATAAAGGAATAGAACTGTCTGCATATTACTAATGATATGTCAATTTTTCCATCTATCTGTGCGTTGTCTGTCTGTCTCCTTCTCTGTCTGTTTGTCTGTCTATTTGCCTGTCCGTCTGTCGTTCTGTCTCGCTGAACTATCACAAAACCGCCCAAACTGACCCTTTTATTTTATCCAACTCCATATAAAACTGCGCAAATTTTTCACGATGGATGTTGCTCTCTCCCTACCTTCCCCCCCTCTCTCTCTCTCTCTCTCTCTCTCTTTACTATAATCCAGGGAACAAAACATAACATACCCATATACTCTCTATACTCACAGTCACACACCAGAAGGCACCATCACCACCTTGACCACCACACTCACCTCTGACGATGAGCAGGACCGGCGTGGTAATCTTGGGGTCTGAGTTCACCTGACACTCGTACCATCCTCCGTCTCCGGGCTGGGCGTGTCTGATGTGCAGGGTCCACTCGTCCGTGTTGGCGGGGTGCAGCACCTGGGGGACGCCACAGCACTGTTACCAGGAGGGACTGTGGTTGACTGTTTTGGTGAGTGCTGGTGGGAGGCTCGTGGCTCAATGTTCGTTAGGATTTGTTTTCTGTCATAGGTTTTGTAAGGAAATGCTGTCATTGCGAATTTGGCTGATGATTGTACGTATACACAGATAAATAATATATAAATAAATGAGTAAGTAAATAAATAAATAAATAAACTCTCTCACTATAATCACTCCACTACATGCTCATACACTGCAAACTCCTACACACTATTACAACCCAATTTTTTTTTCTTTTTTTATATAATCATGGTTATTAAAGGAACAGCAGCTTCGGAGTCCCAGTCTGTGGAGATCATAAATGTCCTCATGTCAGGATATCAGCGATTTTGTATCCGAGGTGTCTTGATGTTTCTTTTTAACTCCAGGATTTTCTACAATTAACGTCTGCACCATTCTTGGCCTTTGCCGCACTCCATGACTTAGAGAGACTGGTGCAGCTCCCTGTTTATATCCCTGAGTGCTTTGGGGATACACTCAACACTCTTGACCATTTCTTAACCTTTAAATCTTCAACTTATGCTCTCAAACTGTTCTTTCCATTGGATTTCTCTGATCACAGTCTTGTTTCCGTAGCTTGTCTTATATTTGTACACACACACACACACAGAGAGAGAGAGAGAGAGAGAGAGAGAGAGAGAGAGAGAGAGAGAGAGAGAGAGAGAGAGAGAGAGAGAGAGAGAGAGAGAGAGAGAGAGCGAACCGTTGTGGTAAACCATTAAACCACTCGACGAAGACACGGGTTCTGTGGTTCTCCCTGAGTCGCAATCTCGGCCTTCCTCTGCGGCCCTCTGAGTACATTAGCCTTAATCTGGCGCCAGGGAGTACTACACATACTCCTCAATTTGGGAGACACGGGTCCGGGTCCAACTATCTCTCTCTTAACCCAATAGTAGGCAATTTAGTGAGAAGGGGATCCTAATTCACTGCTATCTCGTTCCACTGTCCCCATCTGCAGTGCCTCGTCCTTCTCTCCTCCTTTAGGGAAGTATTTACTCTGTTACTTAAATTGATAGGAAACTATGGGTGGACACGTAAGCACTGGTCATGTGGTTATCAGAGTGTCTTCTCTTTAATGCTCATTCAATTGCTCTCGTTCAGTCAAAGCATCATCTGGTGAGCTTAACAATTTGAAACAGTGCAAATGGAAGCTCTCTCCATGCTGTGGTTGTGGGTTCTCTCTAATTTTCGCTCAGTTCCTTTGGTAATGATTGCAAAGGTAACTGGTGCATTTTTCTTCCACGAGTCTCAGGGCACAGAGGCTCTCGGGCCATCAAGAGGAGCTTACTGCTTTGTCCACTGCAGTGAATCCTTCTCGTGGTCATCATTAGCAATCTCTTGTTCCAAACTTGACGTCGTTATCATGGATGGAAACACAAGCGTGGCTGAGCTGTACTTCTTTTTTCGCTGTAATCTTAGTGGGTGCAGATCAAACGAAACAATTGTTACTGAAGTCCAGAAATTCCTTTTCATGTTTTTTTTTTTTCCGCACTTAATAAACAGTGGGTTAAATAACTAGCAGGGCAGAAAACTAGTAATTCGCTATTTAAGGGAAGTGAATGACTACCCAACTAGCAAACCGTCGACTCATTTACTACCTGCCTATGAATGTATGTTTACTTGCCCGACAATCTAATACCTAGTGAACTGATTGACTATTTGACTGTGTAACTTATTACCTGGCTGACAATAAACAAACAAGCAAACAATCAACTAATCAAACAACTGAAAAAAATAGTTAACTTACTATTCAACAAACTAACATCAACAGGTTAGAGAGAGAGAGAGAGAGAGAGAGAAATCAGTGAGCTACATAACTAACTTAACTACTACATCGACTCGAGTCTCTTATAATGTAACAAACAAACAAGCAAGATAATACCAACATTATGACTTATGGCTTCTCAAGCTTGATGAAACGTTCTGGTGAAGGTGCAGCATATAATTTCTTTGAATAACACTGATTGTAAAATGAGTGAGGGAGCACTTCAAAGCTTTCACTGCCTCTTGTTACATTATTGCTCAGTTATATGTAGGCAGATGGAGATTAAATCGCAAGGGACGGGAAGAAGGAAAGGTGAAGTGAAGGAGGACTGGAGGACTGGAGGAAAAAGTAACTGTCAGAGGATGATGTGCATGACTGAAGTGGATGGAGGAAAGCTGTGAGGAACATCCACCCATGCTTGATAAAGGCGAACATGTATGACTGCAGAGGAAGAGAAAAACAAAAACAAAACAAAAACAAAATACCTATAGCTCTTCACATGACGCAACAAGTGTCATGCTCTTATTACCTGGCAACTACCCCGATCAGTAAAATTCCAAACTTCATTAAATCATAGTCATAGTACGATACAAATGTTATATGATAAAGGACATGATACATAAACCCTTGATAACGAAAGAGTATCATCCGTAAAACTTGATCAAACCCTCTAATGACATCTACGAGTATAAAGCAATGGAATCGGTGTCATGGTGCTGAAAGAGTTAAAGGGCTAAAAAAAGACAGCAGCAATACAAGAAACAGTGGGACCGTGCGTGCTTTGGGGACTGAGGGATCTTCAGGCAATGGGTTCGAATCCTGGCCACGGTCCGAGGGTAGGAAGGGCATCCACTCGGGTTTACGCTTCCCAAATGCCGAAACCAGTCATTCGTTAGGAGGCACCGTGTTAGCCTTGATAAATTAGGAAAACCGGACGTAAAACCGAAAAAAAAGGGATGTCGTACTGAATGATAATGAGGAGGAAGAGTGAGACGTGACATCAGAGCAACATTACCCCGACGTAACTTAGAGGCACAAGCAGACATTCACCCTGTAGCGGTCGTCTGGCGAGTAGGTGAGCAGGCCCGCCGTGATGATGTGCAGGCCACGGCGCCTCATCCAAGTCACCTGCAAGAGAGAAGGTTAAGAGTGCAGGTTCGAGGGGGCTCAGAGAGAAAAGGGGTGAGTCTATAGTTAATTATGAGTGACCTGCAACAAGGAAGGTTAAAAGTGCAGGATATACAGAAAAATATTATTAAATTTGCCCCAAAAACTCTTGTCATGTGTAGCCAGGTTGATGCCCCTGCCCTGAAGCAATGTTAAGGCAGACGGGAGAAGGGAACAAAGAAATCACTCAGGAATGCCACTCACGGATTTGTCGCCTAGGTTGGCCACTCTGCAGGGGAGGAAGGCGTGGGACCCTTCGCTCACCGTCACGTTACCAGGAGAGGCCACGAAGGAGGGTCCGGAAGGCCACGAACACCAGCCTGACGGAGAGAGAGAGAGAGAGAGAGAGAGAGAGAGAGAGAGAGAGAGAGAGAGAGAGAGAGAGAGAGAGAGAGAGAGAGAGAGAATTAAAAACAAACAAACAAACAAACAAAACAAGGAACAAGTCTATATACCGTGTCTTCTTATGCATTATTGGTTTTAAAATAATTCATCCAACGAAATGGGCAATCCTCTTCCTAGTCCTCCTCCTCCTCCTCCTCCTCCTCCTCCTCTTCTTCTGCTGTCTCCTCTGCAATCTCGTTTTCTTTTGGCACCATTAAGGAGTAATTCTTGTTCTATGTTCATATCTTTGCCACCATTAATCTTTCGTATGTTCTCCTCCTTCTACTTAGCGACTGTGCCAAATAATAATAATAATAATGATAATAATAATAATAATAATAATAATAATAATAATAATAATAATAATAATATATCAATACAGATTATATATATATTTTTTACGTATTAAGGTGACAGGCCAAGGGATACATAAAAAAGTGAAAAAAAAAATATGATGAATACGACGATAATGATGATGCAAATGTAAAAAATAAATAAGCAAATAATAATAAAATAAGATAAAATTTACAGCAATAACTAGCACAGCAATGAGTCTCTCCTACACGCACCTCAGACCAAAACAAAACTTAATAATTTACTTCCTGGAAACAATAATGGCGATAAGGAAGACGATAATGGAAATGCGAAAAAAAAAAAAAAAAAATTACTACCACTGACTGTAATAACTGGCACAGCAATGAGACTTTACTACACGCACTTCAAAATCAAAAGAAAACTGGACAATTTCCTTCCTTGAGACAATAATGGCGATAAGGACGACGATAAGTAATAAAAAGAAAAAGTCATCATAATATTTAAAAGAACGACAGATAAGGATGACGATAAGAAATAAAAAGAAAGAAAAACAGACTGACAGATAACTAAGGATGAAGATAAGTAATAAAAAAAGTGACCACAATATTTAACGGACTGACATAATTAAGGATGACGATAATTAAAAAAAAAAAAGGTAATCATAATATTTAAAAGACCGATAGATAAGAATGACGATAAGTAATTAAAAAAAAAACAATCATAATACTTAACGGACTGACAGATAATTAACGATGACGATAAGTAATAAAAAAGTGATCATATTTAAAAGACTGACCGATTTCCACACAGCAGACATCCCATTACCATCTATTATCACTTCACTTTGCCAGAAACAATTAGAGGAGCTTACAAATAGAAGCGTCTGGCGTGGCAATTTTCAGCGTGAGGCGCCTGGATTTCCAATACCCGGACACTGGAATGTAATGAAGACCGTCACTTCACGCAGAGCCGCTGGATGAAGCCCGATAAGACCATTATAAACACAAAGCACGGCAGATAACCACTCCACAGCGTTACGTATCGAAGACATTGTGGATTTTAGTAACAGTTTGGTATTGAGTTCTTTATCTCACGCAGGGAACTCGTCTAGGGATGCAAAAGCTCGGAAAAAAAGGCCCACTGAAATGCCAGTCCATAAATGAAAGAGCCAAAAGGTTTGTTTAAATTTGGAGTGTCTTGAAACCTCCCCCTTGAAATAGTGCAAGTCATAGGTAGCGGGTAGGGAGTTCAAGTTCCTTCGATCGAAAAAAAAAAAAAAAAAAAAAATGCATGATTTTTTTTTTTTTTTTTTTAATGTAAGAGGAGCACTGGCTTAGGGCAACAAAAACATTTGGAAAAAGAGAACCACTGTGGGACTTTTTTATGTGTTAAGGTGACTGGGCAGAGTACAAAAAAGTAGGATAAAAATGCTTCTCAATTTTCTTCTCCCATAACCTTGATTATAAGAGTTTCCAAAAAGTTGGTCAGTTTAGTCCCACAGGTGTCTTGATACTTCTCGTCTGAAATGGCTCACGTTGTACTTAATGTAATGTCACCAAGCTCTCTAAACTGTTTTGCTTGAACTGGTTTCAGGAAATGTTCAGTACAATGTTACATCAATCAAAGACAACATTACATTGATTTGCTTGACGGGTATCACACGCCACAGTGCCGCATTAGAATCAGACTGTAACATTATTGCTATCGTGAGTGCTTTTTCATTTTTCTTTATATTGATTTAAACTTTTAGTCTTGTTTTTATTGATATAAACATATAGTATAAAATAAATAATAATAAAAAAATAAATATTATTATTATTATTATTATTATTATTATTATTAGTAGTAGCAGTAGTAGTATCATTATAATCTTTATTGATTATTATTATTATTATTATTATTATTATTATTATTATTATTATCATCATCATTATTATTATCATTTATTTATCATTCTTTCACGAAGATTGCTTTCTCTTTGAGGGGGATTAGCAAACTGCACATGCGCGCTCTTTTGTCATGAACCAGGCAGTTACGTATATTACTACACGTTAACTCGTGGCCTTGCCTTTCTAATATACGCACATTTGTCATGACTAATGCAAAAAAGAAAAGTGCATATTGATTACATCATGGCGCCACAACACAAGGTCATATGGTGCAGACTAAGGTTACAGGAAAGCGCTACCTCTCCCGCCAAGGAACTCCCGTGCATCAGGATGAAGCCCTCAAGCATTCAACTGTGAGACAAGCACTGGGCAGCCGTGGTCAAAAATCGAGTAACATTCTACACTCACTTCTATTATGTTAACCCTTTCCCTGCGATATGAGACAATTACCACACCCATAAGCAATGTATGAAATCTTTATAAACATCCGCAAGAAAGATTTTACAATATTCACCCAGTTTAAAGACTGGATGTGGCTGTAGAACAAGTAAGGATGTCTCAGAGTGACTGATAATTAGGGAAAGGTGTACCAAGTGGCAGTCAAAGGATTAATGTCTTCCTGCAGTCCTAAATCGACAATGTCCATATACAAACAGAGAATTCTTAGCCGGCAGATCAGAGGACTTGAGGTGAGGAAACACGCTAACATAGGGAGAGTGAATGAGTAATGCTACTTGTCCATGTCCGTACTGCAGAGCGTCACAGACCCTCACGATGGACGGAGACTCACCCGGCGTCGTCAGGCCCATGGTTAGTGCCAGCAGCAGCCTGTACATGGCGCCAGGTGAAGGGAACACTTGTCTGTTACTCTCTCGTCGATTGACACGTTACTGATCGGTACATTGGCGGCACAACAATGAGATCATGTAGTGTGCAGTACTTAGATCACTTCAGTTCACCTCTGTTTTTCCCTCCTTTGATTCAGTAATTAGTCTGTGTAACATTTCTTCAGGAGTGACGTAACTGCCACTACACTTTTTTGTCTCTCTTCACAAAGTTTGAAGTACATCGCATCGTAAAGGAGAAAAAATCTCAAATGCCCTGTGATGAAGTTTGGGAAGTTTCACGTGTAACTTTCTTGACAGTCTTTTCCGAGTAACCACATCACATCTCGCCTTTCAGTGCGGTGGTAAGGAAAGGAGGAGAAGGCGGCGGGTTAGTGTGACAAGCTTCCGGGAGACGAGGGCGAGAGGCGAGAGCAACACACATCCACTCTCTTTGAAGCCAACAGCGCTACTGGCTTATTCTTTTACGTCGACCGCTTCCTTTACCTAATACACACACACACACACACACACACACACACACACGTACATACACACACGCACAGAAAGCTTTCTAGAGAGGGAAATAGACCAGTGCAATATTAACAAGAAGTGATCGTCTGTAAGCCAAAGACATTCACAGTTAGGGGGAAAATATGAATAAACGATAAAAAAAATGACGGGACATTACGAGGCTGACTTAATGCTGTGAAGATACAATTAAGGACAATTTGGTAAGAGCACACACACACACACACACACACACACACACACACACACACACACACACACACACACAAATAACCAAGACCAGGGGAAGCAGAAAATGAAATATAAACCTTGAGAGAGAGAGAGAGAGAGAGAGAGAGAGAGAGAGAGAGAGAGAGAGAGAGAGAGAGAGAGAGAGAGAGAGAGAGAGAGAGAGAGAGAGAGAGAGAGAGAGAGAAACAAAACTCTCGCATTCTAAAAAAAAAAGAAAAAAAAAACGGCAGCATCCCCTTTAACTTAGTGGCGGAAAAAAAAAAAAACTTGACTGACTGTCTGACCGACTGTTTATTTGCTTACCTGCTGGACTAACTGATGACACCACAAGAAGATAATGGAACGTTACTGACGGGGAAGGACATGGTAGGAAAAATATAAAGGACAGCAAAGGTTTTAGTTACATAAGGTCATATTGGTTACACTTTTTCACAATTTCCTCCTGCAATTTACTTTTTTTTTTAGTAGTATATTGAATGCTTTCCTTTTAGCTTTGTGCTCTTGATCAGACTCATTGACACCTGGAAAATAGTTACATTAGGAAAGTTTAAGTTACGTTAGGTTAATTAGGTTAGGTTAAGTTAGTTTGTGTTAGGTTAAGTTACGTTTGGTCAAGTTACGCTGGGTTAAGTTAGGCCAGGTGAAGTTAGCTTTGGTTAGATTAAATTACGTTATTAGTTTAGGTTAGGTTAAGTTAGGTTAGGATAGGTTTAGTTAGGTTAGATTATATTAGTATGGGTGAGATTAGGTTAGGTTAGGATAGTTTCAGTTAGGTTAGCATAGTTTAGGTTAGGATAGGTTTAGTTATGTTAGATTAGATTAGCATAGGTGAGATTAGGTTTGCTTAGGTTAGGTTAAGTTAGGTTAGGTTAGGTCAGGGAGGTAGAGAGGACGGAAGCAGCCACGTGGACACAGCAGCTTTACCTCAGTGGCCTCATAAGCAGCTGACTCAGGTGTAATGTATGAGACGCGGATATTTGTGAGAGGAATACATGCTTATGGTCCTCGCCGTGCCGAGAGAGAGAGAGAGAGAGAGAGAGAGAGAGAGAGAGAGAGAGAGAGAGAGAGAGAGAGAGAGAGAGAGAGAGAGAGAGAGAGAGAGAGAGAGAGAGAGAGAGAGAGAGAGAGAGAGAGGGGAGACGGAGAGAGATAGAGAGAGAGAAAATGGATGTGTTTCATGGGTTACTTCTGTAAAAACAATTTAGAGGGACCGAAGTTATTCTCAGTGTGGCAAAACAACTACGAAATACTACTACTACTACTACTACTACTACTACTACTACTACTACCACCACTACTACTACTACTACTACTAATAATAATAATAAACCAAAAAAAACTTGTTCTTTCTCTCACAAAAGGAAATATAACTAGATAAAGTGTAAAGATCGAAGAATTAAAGTAAAAAAAAATACAGAAAAATGGAGGAAAAGGAGAAAATAAGACAAGGCAAAAAGAAACAAACTTGCCTTTCTTGTAAGATATGCTGGAAGGAAAACAATAAAACGAGGCAAGGATCATCAGCCACTATTTTTCTTTTTCTTTTTGCCTTCTGTCATGCTTTGCGACACGAAGGGATGATGGAGACTGTATTGTAGATCACATCCCTTCGTTAATAATAGTGACGGCAGCAGTAGTGGTAGTAGTAGTAGTAGAAGTAGTAGTAGTAGTAGTAGTAGTAGTAGTAGTAGTAGTAGTAGTAGTAGTAGTAAAAGAATAACAATGAAACACCAAACACCATATGAGAGAGAGAGAGAGAGAGAGAGAGAGAGAGAGAGAGAGAGAGAGAGAGAGAGAGAGAGAGAGAGAGAGAAAGAGAGTTGTTTAGTAGCGACACCAGAAACAGTCGTAAGAATAACACCAACGAGACACGAAACATCATCGGGGACTGAGATCGCTTCACGAGATACAAACACGCCGCGGAAAACACTTAATGGAGCTTCCTGTTACATTGATTTATCCCTGGTTAGTCCGAGGCTGAGGTGACCCGAGGGAGCTGCCAGTCACGCGAGGAGACAGAGTAAAGGAGAGAGATTTATGAGCGGTAATGAAGGGGTAAAGGAGGCCGCTAACGAGATGAAGGGGACGAGGTATAGGATTATCGTACCATTTGTAAATAAAATATCGTACTTCGGTTATTTTAGGCTTAAGATAAATATATACATGCGGTTCGTTAGTAGGTTATGTGCAAGCGTATTTTAGCATGTGTAGGTCATAAATTTTGCGATTTGACGTCAAGTAATTAGACAAAACCGTCGTATTAGTATGACTGGCTTCGTAAGCTCTCGTTTTCTTTTCTCTTCTTTCACCTTTTTCGTTTTCTTTTCGTTTCTTTGCCAGTGATGCCTTAAAAAAAAAAAAACATGAAAAGGAAATATAACGATTTTTTGGACTTTTATAGCAGGTTCACGTCATAAAATATTCAATTATTATGGTTCTGGATGAGGACACAAAGAAGGTAGTAAAAACAGTGGTGGTGGTGGTGGTGGTAGCGGTGGTAGTAGCAGTAGTAGGAGTAGCAGTTGTTGCTGTAATGTGGTAGTAGTAGTAGTAAGTAGTAGTAATAGTAGTAGTAGTAGTAGTAGTAGAAGTAGTAGTAGTGGTGGTGGTGGTTGTGGTGGTGGTGGTGGTGGTAGCGGTAGCGCCTCAGATACGAAAAATTCACCCTTAGAATCAACAGTCCTACTTTCCAACACTTAACACATACTCTCTCTCTCTCTCTCTCTCTCTCTCTCTCTCTCTCTCTCTCTCTCTCTCTCTCTTATCAGATCACGTGTAATGTACTGCATAATTATTATTCAATGCATTACGAGTGTCTGCGAGAGAGATTTAACCTGGCAGTAGATTTGTATAAGCTGATGAAGAAGTGAAAAAAAAAAATTGAAAAAATGATGATGATGATGATAATGATAATGAAGAGTGAATGTCCTTTCTTAGCTTGCCGTATTCCTTGCACGCCATCGATCCACACCAGTGCCGCAGGAGTCTCATTCACACCTGCACTCACGTCTCAGGTGCAGGAAGGCTACACATTCACGAGAAGGTCAAAAGTGTAATATTTTTCTTCATCTTAGCGCTTTTATTACTCTCACTGGCTTCATTTATCTTTATCTAGGTCAAAAATGCGCCGGCACTAAATTAATTTCATAATGTCATAAGTACGTTACCCCGACACTTGCGCCTGAGTGAGTGTTTCCTTCCTTCACAGTTTAAAGGCAACACTGCTATAGAAATACTCGTTATGAAGAACTATAAGCTGACGATGAGGACAAATAATAATGAAATTGAGATATATAATGACTAGTTTTCGAGAATTCTAAATAACAAAAGAAAGAAACAGATGTCATAATGGATTTTTGTAAACTTCTTAAAGAAATAAAAACTTAATATTGGAAAAATACATAGTCATTAACTGTCGACGCTTTACAGAAAAGGGCAAAATAATAGTCGATCTGGCAACGCCTCTAAAACACGATAAAGAAAAAAGTCACGTAACCATGACTTTTCACAATGAGAAAAAAAAAAAAAAAAATGAAAAATATAAAACCATTATTTTTTCCAGAGTTGCTAGAAAAGTCGGATACGTTGGCGTTATCCACTAGCTTTATTTATTTATTTATTTATTATGTAAGAGGAGCACCGGCCAAGGGCAACAAGGTATAAGATAAAAGGTCCACTGAGGCGCCAGTCCCCCAGAATTAAGAACAATCGTAAAAATTGGAGGATAATTATTTATTTACCTTCAAGCTTGAGTGTGGCTGTACCTCGTGAAGCACGTCCCTCACACACCACCACGCGTGACCCGAGGTGGTGCCATCGCTTCAGGGAAAAAAAAAAATAAATAAATAAAATAAATAAATAAATAAAAAAATAAAAAGATGAATAAATAAAATAAAATAAAACAAACCTACTAGTATTTTATTATTCCCTGAGCTGCTGCGAAAGTCAGATCTGTTTACACTACCCACTTGCATTTTTTTTTCCTTTTTTTCTTTTTATATATTTTTAAGCTTGAGTGTGAATCTATCTCATGAAATAGCTTCCTCACACACCGTTAAGGCCCGTATTCAGAAACGCTTCGCTCTCTCACCACGGCAAGTTTCAAAGACCACAGAGACGATTAGCCAGGTTCTCAGGACTGCTTCTCCTATTAATAGCGTAAAAATCTAGTTAATCCCTCACTAGAACAATAAAAAAAAAACTTAAAAACTTCAACTAGAGTCTTTTGAAAGTATTGGAGGTTCAGCGGCGAAGTGTTTCAGTATACGGTCTTATGAATCGAGGTGGTTCCATCAGTGCAGGCTGAGCCACTCCCTCCTCCACGCACGCCGATAAATACCGCCTCTCCCCACACTCTGGACTAAAAGCCTCTAATGGCACCAGCCCACGCCAGCCGCCAGAAGACCCGCGCCGCACGCCTTCCACCCAGCCTGAGTACCTCCCCGGAATTGTTGGGTCTCTCTCTCTCTCTCTCTCTCTCTCTCTCTCTCTCTCTCTCTCTCTCTCTCTCTCTCTCTCTCTCTCTCTCTAGGTTCAAGAGAGAGAGAGAGAGAGAGAGAGAGAGAGAGAGAGAGAGAGAGAGAGAGAGAGAGAGAGAGAGAGAGAGGGATTCTGTGTAGACAAGTACTCAAGTGTGACAGAAGAAAACGGAGCTTGACATCTGAAACTACGAAAATTTGCATGTTTTTGAACCTCTCTCTCTCTCTCTCTCTCTCTCTCTCTCTCTCTCTCTCTCTCTCTCTCTCTCTCTCTCTCTCTCTCTCTCTCTCTCTCTCTCTCTCTCTCTCTCTCTCTCTCAAGGGATTAAAAAGACTTAATACGGCATTCAGCCACACTTTATTACGTCATCGTCAGTAACGCAAGATCAAAATCACTTGGACACACAACATTACGCGTCATAAAGGATCGCTCATTGTAATGCATTAAGTAGTGAGTGTGATATGCAGAGTCTTTCCCCGGTGATGATGGAATTAAATTAGAGAAGAGAAAAGACTTAAAAACTTTAATGGCCAATAAGCTGTTTAAGTTACGTCGTTTTTTTTTTTTTTTTATCAACAGGTGAACTCAGTTTTGCTTCTTTTTAAACGTAGTTACAGAGGAGGGAGTTATGAAGAAGTGCACAAGCTGAGACTGGGAAGGAGCACCGTGGCATTAGACGGATGCATTTATGAGCTGGAAAGGTGGTGACGAAACTCAAACAGAAGCAGGAAGCCACACATTTTTTTAACCCTTTCAATGTGACATGCAACACCTCACAGCACTATAAGTAAAGTACGATCATTTTAAGCACGTATATAAAGAAATAAATAAAAAAGAATAAATTTTTCAGTTTCTAGTCAGTATAATGTGTGGAGGTGGCTGAAAACAAGAAGAAATGTCCCAAAGTGATAAAGGATTCAGGAAAAATGTACCAAACAGCAGTGAAATGGTTGTGTTCCGACTGCAGGCTTTCTTTATTGATATAACTGCATTCATTCCATTGACCTTCGAACCTTTAGTGGAGTAGAAAGACAGTGAAAGGCTCAGGTTGATGCAGGAATACTTCACATTTCTATAAATTTCGACTACAGGTACAGCTAGTTTTATGTACTGGTCTTTTTTTAAGTTCACTAATGTTTTATTATTAGTATAGCTTGAATTCTTATTATTAGTTTCAATTGTACATTTTGCAATTTCTGTAAGACGTGCAGCTTCATGTCTACCAACAAATTATGTGGAAAATAAACGAATTTGAATTTAAATTATATATACATCTACAGTATACTCATTCCATTGAACTACGAAGCTCTGGCGGGGTAAAATCTGCACTGAAAATTAAATAAATGAAGTGTGGTAAATGTTAGTAATACTTGGGAATATAATTATGTACATCGTAATCGGAACATCGGGTATCTTGTTTCCTTCTGTTTCTTCTTTCAAAGGGTTCCAGTTTTTGGTAATATCCGTTCCAGATATTGAGTTCCTTTGTATCTCTGAGATGTCTGTTTTTCTTCTGATGGCTTCTTTTTTGTCCTTCTCGGCAGCTCTTCCTCTTATCTTTGATTTTTCCTTTATTTCATTTTCCTGTTCTCAGAGTCAGCAAATTCCGCGTCTAATAAACACTGGCTGCTTTTCGTGACCAGTGTTTACATTCCGCGATAATTTACTCTAAATTTTCTTTTTTAAATTCCACCAGTTGATGGTTGTTGGTCATTTTCTTTGTTATACTCGTGTTTCCTGCCACTCATTTATCTTCTGCCATTAATTCACTACCGCTGTCCACTGCATCTGGTATTTCCTTTCTATCTAATATGTAAACTGAAGCTTTTACATATTTTACTTCTATTTCTTGTAATTCTGTCATTATTTTTATCATAGATACCCACTGCAAGTGCGATTTCCTTTAATACAAACACTTTAAGCTTTTGCATTTTCTATTTCCATTGTTCTATTATTTCACCAGTGTTGTACACTGCATGTTGTTCCCTTTAGTTTTAGACTTTTACCTCTTCTATTTCTGTCGTTTTTACCATTTTTCTCTCGTCTGCTGCAGCAACTGCTGCAGAAAATTCCTTCCTGACGTCTTGTTTTACAACCATGTTTCACTTTTCACACACACCCTTGCAGTTCACAGAGTCCGTCATCACACTTTGCCACGCTTTTACTTCTCATTTTTTTCCTCGAATGAGTAACGTGATGAGGCGGCGGCGCGGCAGCCACAGTACTCTCCCGGGGCTGGCCAGGGCTTCCGCTCTGCCCAACACTCCTTGCCTTCTCATTTTTCTTGTAAAGCAAAGGACTCTTGGGCTGTTGCTGACTCATAACCAGACCTGGGACCTCCAGATCCTTCCTGTCACTATTCATTGGATTTGCAACTCGAACATTATGCTTATATAAGAAGTGCATGATTATTGTGCCAACTGTGTTGCTACTTACTCTCTCTCTCTCTCTCTCTCTCTCTCTCTCTCTCTCTCTCTCTCTCTCTCTCTCTCTCTCTCTCTCTGCTTTGGACAAATATAATAGGAATACATTGTTCCCGATTTTGATGTTGTTTAATGTTGTTTATTTCGCATCATGTTGAAATTTTTGGTGAATAGATCGACTAACTAGCTGTGTGTGTGTGTGTGTGTGTGTGTGTGTGTGTGTGTGTGTGTGTGTGTGTGTGTGTGTGTGTGTGTGTGTGTGTGTGTGTTTTGAGGCGCTTCTATGAAAAAATTAAACTTTTTCCTATTCTACTCATTCATTCTATTCATTCATTTATTTTTTACACAAAGTTATTGATACTGCGCCATGACCGACATGTTTTTGCCTTCAGGGATCGTGTTGACTGCACTACCTTCACCGGCATTATTTACTCCAGTACTCCAGCAGAGTATATTTTCACCGCCTCTAAGTTTGTCTAAGAACAATAACCAGTCAATTATGGTCATCGTTATGCTGCTGATGTTTGTGTTCTATGATGCCAACAATAACTTATTAAGAGACCCAAAGAAAAAGTACACGAAAAATATCTTAAAGTCATATTTCTCACGAGGATTCGGTCATGACAACAACGGCGACACATTATTCCACGATGGATGTGGGAAAGATGTGTTGTGTGTGACGGTGGACGATCAGGCGGAGTTCCACAGACAGTTAATCTTTCCCTCCATTCATCCATCCACCCATCTATCTTTTCATCAGTCAGTCAATCGGTGGACGATGAGGCGGAGTTCCACAGACAGTTAATCTTTTCCATCCATCCATTCATCCAACCATATATCTTTTCATCAATCAGTCAATCAGTCAATGAATTAACCACCCAGCCGATCAATCAGTCATTCAATAAGTCAGCTAATCACTCAACCAATCAACCACAGTGCAAGTAATTATCATGACTCCTGCCCGAATCCTAAGACTTAAGACTGTATTCCTAAACATTTAATTGCCCTATTTCTTACATTCGGCTCAAGTGGAAGCTGTTGGGATTTTCAACTGTATTTTTATGATCTTAGTGATAGCTTGATGAGGATTCTGGACATTCAGTGGGGGAAATATCCATGGGAGTCTGATTAATTACCTCTACGTATAGCATTTGAAAAAAAAAAAAAAAGAAAGAAAACCCTGATAAGACAAAACGTTCTAGAATACAAGGCTTGGGGTGCTTCCTGAGGACCAAAATATCTGACTAAGAGGACCAACCATTTTGAAACTCTTCCTTTTTTTTTTTTTTTTTGAGGAGCAGCAATTACGTGCATTTTTTTTTTTTTAAGTTGTTTAGTCTGTAATCGGAATATCGGTTATCTTGTCCCCTCCTGTTTCTACTTTCAAAGGGTTACAATTTTCTGGTAATCTTCTTTCCTGATATTGAGTTCCTTTGTGTCTCTGAGATGTCTGTTTTTTTCTTCTGAAGGGCTTCTTTTGTGTGTTTATTTATTTATTGGATTTTACAGCCGGTTGTAGGTCTTGGTTAGTCTCCTTTGCAAGTCAGCGAAAGAAAACGAAAGAGAACAGAAAACACTGGGATGGCAACACTGTATTCTTATGGAGTTTATGAAAAGTCAAAAGTAACAACGAAATACCTAGCTATACCGTACAGACACGAACTTCACGGTAAACTTAAAAACAACAACAACAAGAAAAAAAAAAAAAGAAACATACAACGCCAACATGAAGCAGTGACTAGCGGGCCTGGCTATGAATCCGTGGGCTGTTGTTCGAATCCCGGCGTTTATTTATTTTTATGTAAGAGGGGGCACAGTCCAAATGCAACAAAAAAATGAGGAAGAAAAGAACCGCTAGAGTGCCAGTCCAAAGAGCAAGTCAAAAGGGTTATCCAAACATAGAGGATAAGTGTCTTGAGATATGTTTACTCTTCCCTCACACTGGTCAGTAAATGAATATCTGGGAAACACAAGCTATGGAAACCTGTGACAGTAGCTTTGTGTTTTAGGGTAAGGGATCATCCAACACAGCCTGAAGGGTCAAAGGGACGGCGATGAACGGTGAGGGTAACGCGCATCTGCAGGATATGTTCAAAACTTTAATATATATATTCTTTTCTTCTCTACGTGCTGGAAAACGTTATGGTATATGAGAGAAAAGTCACAAGCGCTAGAATGAACTCCTACTGAGATCTTAATGGGATTTTCTAGCTCGTTTCCACCTCCACCACCACCACCACCACCGCCAACGCCACCACCGCTGTCACCACCAGTGCTACCATTACTACTTTCACTTCCATTGCCACCACCACTACCATCACCACTGCATCACTATCACAGCCACCACACCACCATTACTACCACCACTATTATTACCCATCATGATCACAACCACATACATCATCACCACTACCAACATTGCTACTACTACTGTTATTACTACTTGTCACCACCACTATCACCACAGTCACCAGTATAACCAGCATCATTATCATCACCTCAACCACTACCACCACCACAGCACGATAATAGGACCCTCCCTCCCTCCTTCCCTCCCACCCCGTACAGGAACCACGCCCACCATCAGCATTCAGACGGCCGCCCTCCTCCCTACTTGAGATATATAAGCATCATTTTCTCCTGGAAGATTGTAGTGTGTTTACTTGAGTGTTGGGGGAATACAAATCTACACAGCCAACTACCCACCCAGCCACACACACACACACACACACACACACACACACACACACACACAGGCACGCACACACACAGTTAGTCAGTCCGTCCATTAACTTTAGAGAAAAAGGAAGAAAAATCTATCGTGAAGCAAAATACCTGAACACACACACACACACACACACACACACACACACACACACACACACACACACAGACACACACACGAAACAAAAAAAACAAAACAATCCATTCTTGTAATCTGTTCCCCAAAAAATTAACCCATTGCATAACCAAAATAAAATAAAATAAAATAAACAATACCATTCTATTACCTGTTCAAGACAATACAAAAAAAAAAAATTGATAGTTGAGAATCGAGAGTCTAAGTACACACACACACACACACACACACACACACACACACACACACACACACACACACACACACACACACACACACACACACACACACACACTCGGGTGGTGATGGACCGCCATTACAGTAAGAAGAACGAGGGTTGTGTGTCATCATTTGCAGCAACTGGGCAGCGTATTTCCTTCCAGGTCAAAGAGAAGCAGTCAATAATTAGTTGAGAGTGGCGAGTGCTCTCTCTCTCTCTCTCTCTCTCTCTCTCTCTCTCTCTCTCTCTCTCTCTTTTGATCGGTAGAGAGAGAGAGAGAGAGAGAGAGAGAGAGAGAGAGAGAGAGAGAGAGAGAGAGAGAGAGAGAGAGAGAGAGAGAGAGAGAGAGAGAGAGAGAGAGAGAGAGAGAGAGACTAGTACGCAACATGCATCGTGAAAAATTCCTGTAATTTCATATGGAGTTGGGAAAAATACGAGGGTCAGTTTGAGTGGTTTCGTTATAGTTTGGTGTGTGTGTGTGTGTGTGTGTGTGTGTGTGTGTGTGTGTGTGTGTGTGTGTGTGTGAGTGTGAGTGTGAGTGTGAGTGTGTGTGTGTGAGTGTCCATACCCTCCTGAATGTTTCACACTTTTCCAGGGAACAGTTCCATAAAACAACAAATGCGCATGAATAAATCACAGTACATAACTCATTTCCACGATTTCCAACATGAATAATGCTAATAACACCACCGCAACATGCGAAAAACACGTCCCAGTCACCATAACTACACTCAGACCAGCACACGTGACTTGGAGCCTCTTATTACCTCTCTTCCTAATCCATGAACACAGAGGTCTACATGCCTTGCCCTTTTACTTTCGAACCTGTCCCTTCCTTTAGTGTTATTCCTCCATATCCCTGCTCAATAAAGGGGCAAGGTACGCTTTTGCAACATCCCTAAAACCCCTTCTTGCTGTTCCTCTCTATAGTATCCAGTTCCCTTTAGCTCAACGTCATCCCTGTGTCGTGGAAGCTGTCCCCTATCTCAACGGTATCCCCTTATAACGCAGCTCAATAAAGGCCCCGGTGCTCAGTTCCCCTTTCACTACACTCATCACTTCCGTCCCTCCAGTCTCTCCCTTCAGCCAGGACGAGCGCCACGAAAATATTGCTTACCTTCACGACACGGCATAAACCTGAAATGGCACTCGTTAACCTGCACATCATCCTAGGTAAGTGCGGCGGAGGGACACCCCGTGGGATATTATCTTAGCCTCGATACCCCGCTGGCACGCTGGAGAGGGAATTAGCAGCGGGCGAGAGGAGGAGATGCAGCGTCCCAGCGTCCCTCTTACCAAGGCCGTTTTCTCTTGGCTCATTAACGTTAACTCGGGGAAAAGGTGCCGAGATGTTGCTGGTCAATCTGGTGGATCTTTAAGTACTAGTAGTGAGTGGTGTGTGTGTGTGTGTGTGTGTGTGTGTGTGTGTGTGTGTGTGTGTGTGTGTGTGTGTGTGTGTGTGTGTGTGTGTGTGTGTGTGTGTGTGTGTGTGTGTGTGTGTGTGTGTGACCTTCATTCAAATGGGGATATTTCGTCCATACATGAAAGTTTAATGAGGCATATACGAATATTACTAATTGCATTGATATCCACATCATACAACAACAACAACAACAACAACTACTACTACTACTACTACTACTACTACTACTACTACTACTACTCCTACTACTATTACTACTACTTTTACTCTACTAAACTCACCACCACCACCAGCGCCACCACGACCACTGCGACATGCAAGATGCAGTGTGGCGATAACACGCTGATGGAGGCGCTGCTCTGATAGGGAAATGAACTTGCTTACATTGCAGATTAATGCAGAGGGAGCAGAGAGGGATCAAGGCGCCCCACGGTGGAGTATCTAGAAGGGGATCTCACCTAGTTACGTATTTACCACGCCCTCCTCGCTTAGGATCAGATGTTTAATGCGTGACAGCAAGAAATGTAGTTATAACACAATATAGTGGTGTTCTCTTAGCTTCCTTCGATATTAGTTTATTAAAAATAGTAAAGCTTTTTCACTGACAAATTTACTTATGAAAAGGAGAAATCAGAACAAAAGACACAAACACCTGAGAATGGTACTCCAGTAAACAGTCGGAATGACATAGAGACATAATGAAAGTTCACTGACACGACACAGAACACCAAATCTGTAGGAAGCTGGCTTATCATTTAGCACGAGATGAGTGGTGTTGTTATTGTCGAATGGAAATAGTAAACTAAAAAATTTTTTTGCGAAAAAAAAAACTACATAATTTTATTGCGAAAAAAAACCCAATTTTCTTTGTGCTTAGCAAGACTAGTAGAAGAAAAACTGTATTGGTAAAGAAAATACGAAAATCAATCTTTACCTTACGTTTTCTTTCTCAAGGTTTCCACGCCTTCATATAAGTTCTCTTTAATCAGCCATTGACGGGAAATAGAAGCCATTTTGTCGTAATATTTCTACTTCCGAGATAATAAGAACATTTTCATCATATTTCCCTTCCGTTATTGGAGGCGGCGGGCGAGGAACGACAAGAAAAGGGAGAGGAAGGAGAGGAGGGAAGGGAGGGCAGCGACTATCCGTTTTGTCCTTTTCTATAGAGGGGGCGGAGGGCGACCTGTTCCCGATAGCGAGGCGCGGCGCTCAATGGTCCACTCGGCTCAGTCCCGCCCGATAGCTGTGTTTTATGGCGAACCGGATACAAATACACACACACTGACCTGGGTATATAACACTCGTGTGTGTGTGTGTGTGTGTGTGTGTGTGTGTGTGTGTGTGTGTGTGTGTGTGTGTGTGTGTGTGTGTGTGTGTGTGTGTGTGTGTGTGTGTGTGTGTGCGTAGGTTCAAGGTAAATTCCACATAAGTAAATTCTACTCACGAAGCTTCTTTCGTGAAAATATAACACAAAATAAATGCCACATGATAAATCCTCCTAATCTAACCTAACCTAACTTAACCTAACCTAACCTACCATAACCTAACCTAACCTAACCTACCATAACCTAACCTAACCTAACTTAACCTACCCTAACCTAACCTAACCTACCATAACCTAACCTAACCTAATCTACTATACCCTAACCTAACCTACCGTAACCTAACCTAACCTAACCCTAACCTAACTTAATCTAACCTACCCTAACCTAACCTAACCTAACCTACCCTAACCTAACCTAACTAATCTAACCTAACCTACCCTAACCTAACCTAACATGACTTAACTGTCTTAACCTATTCTAACATAACCTTTTCTAATCTTATCTCACCTAACTTAAACTAAATTAATTAAATCTATCGTAGGAAATTATTTTTTGAGGAGAAATCTTAAGAATGGAATGTCTATTGAATAAAAAAAAAAAATTCTTGGTAGGCTCAGATTGTACAGTGTGTGTGTGTGTGTGTGTGTGTGTGTGTGTGTGTGTGTGTGTGTGTTTCCAGTGGGTGTACATTTCTCCCCTCGTCTCTGCAGGTGGGGATGAGAGTACATTGTGCGGTGGTGATGTGCTACTTTCCTACGCATGGCAGGAGGGGCTGGGAGCGGCTGTGGTGATGACTATTGTTGTGGTGAAAATCTATTGGTCGGAGTCGCTCACAGAGGGCGTGGTGATGGAGGCGTCTGGTCTCTGGTCTGGTTCGTGGTCTTTCGTGTACTGAACATTCTCACCTCTCCTTTACTATAGAGACTCGTGCCTTCTGCTCATATTTCTTCTTTCTACTGTCATATCCACCTTTTTTTCTATAGATTCGTAACTTTTCTTTATCATAAAATCAATCTTTCTTTACTTACTTTCACGCTACTCGTATATGCTCATGCCTTTTTCTCTACTAACAAAATTGTATACCCTTTCTCTACTGCCGTGTATATTATCTTCCAATTACATGTATCTCGTCTCTACTACTCCAGAGAGCCACATTTTTCATTATAAGCTTCATATAAGTAATGTGCGTTACGCAAGAATGGCTTTCAAGTTGGAAGGTTTATATAACTTTATCTTCGAGTGTTATGATTTCCAGGTCATATTTCTTTTGTAGCCTCTGCGTCCAGCAACTTCTTTTCTCTTTTTCCGTAACTTATAATTCATTAGTTGTTTCCGCTCTTTGGTCCTAACTTTAATATTGCAAGGAAGGGAAAAGTAGGAAGGGCTGACACGTTGTCTAATATTCATCCTACGCTAAGGATAACAATTTCCTCTGTCACAGAAACCCGAGTCTTGACAGCGGAGGCTCTAAGATACTGTGCATTAACTGTAATGAAACCGTATTCACTTTGAGTCTCTAGGCGGCGCTACTGGTTAGGATACGCTTTACACTTGACATAACTATCATAATCTGTTTGCCTCTAGACCAACATTGCTACTATCCTATCATCACCGCTACCAGAGACATCACCAACAGTCACCACCACCACCATCCCATTTAAACCAGGAAATAAGCCCACCTCCACTATCACCATCGCTGTCACCACCATAAGCACCCCCGACCTCTCTTTCCTCCGCTACCGGTCGGCGCGCGTCGCAAAAAGCTGGAAGATAACCCGGCTATCTGCGAGTGTCATAGATCGGTGCACTTTTCCATTACTTACAGTTGCTGCACTATCTCAGTTCCTCGAAAAGCTGCCCGCCGTCGAGGATTTACGCAGGATTTGCAGGAAAAAGAAATGAGAGATGTGAGAGTGCGGGTGACAGGAGAGAAAGGGTGTTTTTTTTTTTTTATCCTCCCTCGTGTGCTTTCAGATCCACGATTACACAGATGTTCAAGACCCGAGTGAGGCTCTTTTGTGGTATTGGGACACGAACTGGCGGCCTACTGAAGCCCACTGCGCCTACTAACACTAAAAGACAGAGTGGATCAGGGACTTAAAGGAGGAGAGGAGTACAAGGAGAGGAGGACGGAGAGGAGGATAAGAAGAGGAGGACAAA
>NC_087176.1:9757500-9767500 GCF_035594125.1 Scylla paramamosain
CAGGGCAAGGTTAGGTTAGGTTAGGTTAGGTTAGGCAAGGTTAGGTTAGGTTAAGTTAGGTTAGGCAAGGCTAGGTTAGGTTAGGCAAGGTTAGGTTAGGTTAGGGCAAGGTTAGGTTAGATTAGGTTAGGCAAGGTTAGGTTAGGTTAGCTAGGTTAAGTTAAGTTAGGTTAGGTTAGGATAGGTTAGTTAGGTTAAGTTAGGTTAGGCAGGGGTAGGTTAGGTTAGGTTAGGTTAAGTTAGGTTAGGCAGGGGTAGGTTAGGTTAGGTTAGGTTGATTAAGAGAAAAATTGTGATGAACTGTGATGATTTTTAATGAAGCCGCTGAATTGTGTGGTGAATTGTCAACTGTGTAATGCTTATAATGTATGCACTGAGATGTGGTAAGCACTATACGTATACTGAAGTGTCGACTGTGTTATGTAAAAAAGTGAGATATGGCGAACTATGTAAAGAGATGTATAGTGAACAATAAATGTGGGAACAGCGAGGGAAGGCAAAGGCAAATACAGGCAAAGGCAAAGATAATACAGCATGAACATATAATATGGTGAGCAATGGAGAGGCAGCGATAAACGAGTATAATGAACTGTGAATTGTATGAAAAGTGAAGTATGGTGAGCTGTGGTAACTCAAAGATGTATAATAAACAAAGAAGTATATTATGTACAGACAATGAGGTAAGGCAAAGATGAAGCAAACTATGAGGCGCATTTAATAGTGTATATAATGAAGATATAGAGAACCACAATGAAGCAGAGGTGTGAAATATAGTCTATGATGTATACAATGCAAACAAACAAGTGCAGAGAGAGAGAGAGATAAAGAAGTAGGGAGCTGTGAACTGTGAGAGACGGAGATTCTTCAGCATTTGCAGGAAAGGAGCGTTTAAGGATAGTGGGAAACAGTTAAGTCATTCATCTTCTTAGGCATTGTCATCATTAGTGTGTGTGTGTGTGTGTGTGTGTGTGTGTGTGTGTGTGTGTGTGTGTGTGTGTGTGTGTGTGTTGGGGGCGGGGGTGGCAGGGGGTTCTTTAATGATCCTGCCTCACTCTTGTTGCTCTCGCTGTTGTCTTCTCTTCCTCTTTAAGCTTCCTAATCTCGTTCCTCATCTTGAACCTTGTCTTGGTTCTATCTTTATTTACTATGTTTTTTTTTTTCTCTCTCTCTCTTTCTCTCCTAGTTTATTTCTTTGCTCTTTTCGCGCTCTTGTGTTTGTTGTTGTTGTTGTTGTTGTTGTTGTTATTGTTGTTGTTGTTGTTTTCCTTCTCGTTCTTCTCGTTCGTGTTCTTGTTCATTATCATCATCATCATCTTCATCCTACTCCTACTCCTCCTCCTCCTCTTAATCCTTTTCTATCGTCATCGTCACCACCACCACAACCACCATCACTACCATCAGCAGTTCTATCCTGCCTAGTGATATATAAAAGACAAAAGATAGAAAATAGACGTACCGGAAAGTATTTAAAAATACGCATTAAAGCTGAAGTTAGAGGTGTGAATAAATGTAGAAATTAATTAAATGGTAAATAAGTTAGCCATTTTGCCAGTCGGTCAGTCAGCCCACTCAGTCAGTCAGTTGGTCAATCAATCAGTCAGTCAGTCAGTCAGTCAGTCAATCAGCCACTCAGTCAGTCAGTTGGTCAGTCAATCAGTCAGTCAGTCAGTCAGTCAGTCAGTCAGTCAGTCAGTCAGTCAGTCAGTCAGTCAGTCAGTCAGTCAATCGGTCATATGTAGATAAACAAAAAAAGACAAGATTTAACACACACACACACACACACACACACACACACACACACACACACACACACACACGTGACGCATCGCTCACCGCAACACGTAAAGCAACACACCTTTCCCTCGGGTAATCGCGGGCACACCTGAGGCCACGGGGAGGGGGGGGGATTACCTGCCTCCTCCCCTTTAATATTCCTCTATTGATCGTCAGCGCCGCATCCCATCTTCCAATTTCTTAAGGACAAGTGACCAAAAGGCTCCTATGCTAATATCACAGTAAGTTTCACCAATGAAGATTCCTCCTTGAAAATTTCACCTAAAATAGTTCCATCCAACCTAACCTAACCTAACTGAACCTAACGTAACCTAACCTAACCTAACCGAACCTAACGTAACCTAACCTAACTAAATCTAACCTAACTGAACCTAACCTAACCTAACTGAACCTAACCTAAACTAACCTAACCTAACTGAACCTAACCTAACATTACCTGACCTAACCTAATCTCATCTAACCTAACTAAACCTAACCAGATCTGACCTAACGTAACATTACCTAACCTAATCTAACCTAACTTAACCTAACAGCAGCTAACCTAAATCAAACCTAAAGTAAATCTACCTAAAGTAATCTAACCTAAAGTAATCTAACAGAATATTACTTACTTAATTACTTAACGTTACATAATTATAATCTACCATAACCTGACCTAATCTATTCAAGACGGAAATTACTGTAGGGGGGAGGGGTGTAATGCTCGTGTGGGAAATTTACTTGGAGGAAACTTAAGGTATAAAAATCAAATCATGAAATTTAACCAGAGTTCATAATAATTTTTCCACGTCTTATTAAGTAAATATCAAAGTTGCTTCCCCACGGAATAAGAGAATTTATAAGGACATACTACAATTTCAAATAAGAAGCCGAATAGAAGTAAAACATAAGAGCATAAGAAAAATAAGGGAAGCTGCAAGAAGCCATCAGGTCTACACGTGGCAGTCCCTGTATAAAACCTACCTATTTCCACCTATCGCTCTCGTCCATAAATCTATCTAATCATTAACATCTCGCTAATGACTCAGCACTAACAACCTGATTACTGATTCTATTCCATTCAACTGGCGATATTTTTAGATTATGTTATGCAGTCCAGTAACATTCTCGGTGAAATGTGGGGAAGAATTATCAAGGTAAAACAATGGATTTGGATAAAAAGTGGGTTGGTTGTTTGGCATTATTAAATACCTGAATGAAAGAACGTACTAACTTGGTGACTGGTTAACTGAATGGCAGGATAAAAGTAATGGTTAGCTAAATGGGAAATATAGAAATGAAAAAAATATTATCTAACTAATGAATTGTTGCATAATTAGCTGTTAACTATGAACTAACAGACTAACACACTCACCCCACTCAGTATTACTCATTCACGTACTCACTTACTCACTCACACCCATTTCATAAACGCACACATTCATGCACACAGTTACACACTCACTCGCACACATTCATACTTACTAACGCGAACCAAAGCAGACACACTCACAAACTAATTCACTCGTTCACTCACTTACTCACTCACTCACTCACTCGCATTCACACTCACTCACTAGCGAGAAGACAGCAGCCACTCTTTCTCTCAAACTTTCAAACTCACTCACAAATCGTATGTATGAAAGAATAAAATACAAAGGAAAGCAAGAGGAATAAGACCTAAACTAAGAACAAGACTTCCAAATACTGGCAGACTTCTAAGAGAAAATCTGACTTTTCTTGCGCCAAAATAGCTGGAAAATAAATGTGAAGACTTTCTTGTAAACTTTGGAAAAAAAAAAAGAAAAAAACAATTACCCTTTCTTAGGGACTTCCTGAAAACAATCTCTGCCTTTGTTAACTTGAGAATATAATCACTTTTAAGAGTGGTGAATACTTGGAACCTGTTATGATAGACTTAATTTGATGTTTTCTTCATATACTGTGAATTATGACAGCTATTTCACAATGTATACTGTTTTTTTATTGCCATCTGACACGAAGTCATATTATGTTTGTTGTAGTGAATTGTAATGATGATGATGGTGGTGATAATGATTACAGAAGCAACAACACCTTTTGAAAGAGAAGAACAAGAAGAACAAGAACAAAAACAAGAAGAACAAGAAGACGGACAAAAATAACAACAACAACAACATCAACAATAATAAACCACAACAATACACCCACACCATCACCAACAACAAGAAAACAAAGCCACCACCACCACCACCACCACCACCAGCACCAAGCAAGACCACAAACCACGTACCACCAGGATGCGATTCCCAACATCTGGACCGCAAGATACGCTCACGCCTCAGGGAACTAACACAGCCTCAGTCCAGCAGGAGGAAGTGAGAGGCCAGCCCAGCACACAGCCACCTCACTGCACACACGAGGGACAGAGTCTTACCGCTGCCATCAAGGAAGGAAGAAAGAGAACGTGTTATGGCTTCACTATAGCAAGATTAGGTTTTAAAGTGTCTTGCCTCTGCTGTTAAGGAAGGAGGTAAGTGAAGAAGGAGGCAAGGGAACGTGTTATAACTTCCACTACAGCAGGGTTAGGTTTTAAAAGTGTCTTGCCTCTGCTTTTTAAAGAAGGAAGAAAGTGAAGAAGGAGGTAAGTAAAGTGAACGTTTTGTAGCTTCCTCTATAGCAAGGTTAAATCTTAAAGTGTCTTAACGCTATCAAAGAAGGAGGTAGGTGAATGTACTCGTATTGTCCCTTCTAGTACAGCAACATTAAGTTTGAAAGAGAACAGGAGAACATGTTATCACTTCCACTGTACCACTATAGCAAGGTAGAGTATCTTACCGCTGCTGTCAAGGAAGGAAGCAACCGAACTTATTGTCGCTTCCACTGTAGCGAGTTTTAAAAGTAAAAGAAAATATGAGATTGACTGAAGGAGAATTTTGATAGGCTTAAAAGTGCTAATCCTCAGATAGAGAGGTGAGCTGGCATTTCTGACGGAGAGAGAGAGAGAGAGAGAGAGAGAGAGAGAGAGAGAGAGAGAGAGAGAGAGAGAGAGAGAGAGAGAGAGAGAGAGAGAGAGAGAGAGAGAGAGAGAGGAGACTGCAAAAAGCTCGTTGACCATCTGACCTACATTCACTGAGAACTTACCACCTGACGCCATTACTCGTAAGTCTATCAAAGGGATAAAATCTGACCTTAATTCGAGGAAGTGATATGGAAAAAGAAAAATCATTCGTGAAATTGCCATCCCAAATAAAGCACGAGCTCTGGCTTTGATTTAAACATGAACTGAAAAAAAAAAAAAAACATATAGTCATGACCGTGAAATTGCACTGGGAACACGAGAAACTCCCTTAGAGCTGCTCAGGGAGGTAAACCAGAGTAAAAACTAAATAAATAAATAAATAATAATAGATAAATAAGAATAATAATAATAATAAATAATAAATAAATAAATAAGATCTCGCAATAAAAGAGGAAAAGCTGCTGTTTTTATTTTCATTTATTTATTTATTTATTTATTTGTCACGGGAACTTAGCTTAAAACGTGCTTGAGTATAATTTCATATTGTTTATTGTTCTTTTCACAAATTACTTACCTTAATTAAAAATTCTTACAATCTATTTTTTTTTTCCATTTATCCAGTCTTTTTTTTCTTCATCTTGTTCTCTCTCTCTCTCTCTCTCTCTCTCTCTCTCTCTCTCTCTCTCATTTGCTAGAAACTTTGTATTTCGTGTAGATGGTAGTAGTAGTAGTAGTAGTAGTAGTAATAGTAGTAGTAGTAGTAATAGTAGTAGTAGCAGTAGTAGTAGTGTTGGTGGTGATGGCGGAGGAAGTAGTAGTGTTACTGGTGGTGGTGGTGGTGATCGCGTGTCTGTCAGACCAGCACGCCGCTATCACGACATTACTGTCATCTTTGGGCTTAAATCAGGCTTAGGGGGGACTCTCTGTCTGTTTATGAGCAGGGTCGAGCCTTTTGACTTTACCATTCATCAGCAGTTAATCGCAGGTTGTCCCTTCACCCTTCACCACCTCGCCCAAGCCTGCTGTAATACCCTGTGTCTGGTACTATTTGCACTTACAGACCTTCTTCTTTCCTTTGCCTCCTCTCTGCCTTCTACCACAGCCACATAAAGCCTAGACGTATACTTTCCCTTTTTTAATTCAACAGAGTAAGATTCCGTGTAAGATTCTATAACCCACGCTTCCAGATCTCTTTTTCTCTCCTTTCCTCTTTGCTCTGACACTTTTTTATATTTGAGGATGGCTACGTAAGGGTGAAATGAAAAGAAACCTCGCTATTTTGCTGCTCCCGAAAACTTGAAAAGAAGTCAGCTAGAGAAGAGAGAAACCAGCTGTATTGATGTCCGCTTCACACCACACTAAAGTTGAAGCGGAGAAAAATTAACGGTTTCCTTATACCTCTCTTCCGTCTGTCCTTACACCCGGGCCGTGTCTCTGTCCTCCCAGCAGTGAATGAGTACTGAGTGTTGCGTTTAGGCTCCCTGGGTCGTGGTTTGGCACTGTCTCGCCAAGAGCCTAAAATGATGCCGTTAAAAGAACTCAGGATCACTAAACTCTGCTATGTTCAGAAACACGCCATTGTAAATCTTTTGTAGAACAGTGTGTCAATATAAGCAAGACTGTATAGATTTGGTTGTGGTAATGAAGCAGAAGATATACCAGGAAAAACTTTATTTCTCTAACGCTTCGACAACTCTAAGGAAGACAGTTGTTGAAACGTTAGAGAAATAAAGTTACGCTATATCCTGTGCTGCACCACCCCCACATATCCACTCATAACCAAGACTATACCTACTGTTTACACTTCTCTCATTATCTTCTTTCGTCACCTCCTATTCCTCGCTTCAAGTCACCCCACGCACAACTATGTAGCCACCTCCCACTGGGCGTCACCATGTCTCACCTGCCTATCCAGCGTTCACTCATCATAACGGTGAGCAGTTATTCGGTCCACCTGCGTCTTTCTTCGCAAGACGGAGTGTCACGCCTGTGGCTCCATCATGGGAGGACACGGGGTCTCACAGGTTGGAATGTCAAGGCTCTGAAGAAGGAAGAGCTACAACACACAATCACACACCATGCATAGCTTATAACATTCCGTGCCTTCCTGGTAAACAGCCAAACCCACCACCGCAACTCTCTCTCTCTCTCTCTCTCTCTCTCTCTCTCTCTCTCTCTCTCTCTCTCTCTCTAGTACTGCGGCACCATAAGGAACACCAGGCGCCATTTCGCACCCTATCGCCACTCCCACTCTCTCCTCGCCCGGCAATATAACCCTCACCCCAGCAGCGGAAAACTGATCTGTTATTACCAGTGCTTTATGACGCCGCCTGTGCCTCCTGCGCCGATTTGTCAGCCTCGCGTCTTGTCTTTACCCGCCCGGACCTCTCATCTTCCTCGCCCGTGTGTCACTTGTCGCAGGAAAATGTCGGTTTGCAATTTGTTCCTCTGTCTGAAAGTAACATTTTAGCTTTTTTGAGTGAATGAAGTTGTACTGGGTTGTATTATGCTGTGTATTTTTCATTCGTGCTCTAATCTTGATCTTTTTTCTTATTTCCACGATTCTTTATCTTCGTTCTTATTTCTTTTCTCTTCTTCATTATTTTTAACCTTTTCTTCCTTACTCTTATTTTTCTATAGATTCTTCCCTTCACTCTACACACACACACTCTCTCTCTCTCTCTCTCTCTCTCTCTCTCTCTCTCTCTCTCTCTCTCTCTCTCTCTCTCTCTCTCTCTCTCTCTCCATCCGTCCTCCTTTCCCTCTAGTCCTTATCACACGTGTTTTTCTTCTTCCACATTTCCGTCTCTTTTCCTTTTCCCAGTCCTACTTTTTTCTTTCATATTTTTTTTCTCTCTCCACTCCCATTTCACTCTTCTATCTCTCTCTCTCTCTCGCTCCATCCTTTTTCCTTCCTCCTCCTCCTCCTCCTCCTCTTTCGTAATTTTGTCTGATACCTCCTCTCACTTTGGAGACGAACTAAAATGGAGGGAAAAAACAACTTAAAGGGTCCATCAGCATTCACAGCGTCTCTCTCTCTCTCTCTCTCTCTCTCTCTCTCTCTCTCTCTCTCTCTCTCTCTCTCTCTCTCTCTCCCTCTCAGGTAAGACCCATTCGTATTCACAATGATGTAGGAAAGGTTTTGGAATCTCTTGATGTTCTCTAACTTGTTCTCGTGATGTTTCTGAAGAGTTGAGGAGATTCCATTTAAGAGTCTATTATCGCGTTTGCTTACACTTTTTTTTTCTGTTATTTAGGTCACGATTTAGTGTTGACCAATGGGAAAGTCTTTTGAGGCGCTCAGTCACCCTCTTCTCTCCTCCATCTGGTCATGATAAAGGAATGCAGTATATGACATGAGATTGTATTCTGAAATGGTTTGTTCGTTCATAGGGGTTATTCTGAAAGGGCACAGAGATAATTAGTTGATTCTAATGGTAGTTTTGTTTTTCATTGACGATTCTTGGACGCGTATGCCGAAACTTGTATTTAGTGGATGGCAAGTCTTATGACAACAATACAGAGAAGTAAAACAATAGCTAACAGCAACAACACTCGACCACACAATATTATACAGCAATAATAGTCAACATTTGTGTTTTTTTCGAGGGGTACCAGCAACAACACTCGACCACACAATATTATACAGCAGTAATAGTCAACATTTGTGTTTTTTTCGAGGGGTACCAGCAACAATACTCGACCACACAATATTATACAGCAGTAATAGACAACCTTTGTGTTTTTTTCGAAGGATACCCGAAAATAACGCGGCACATGTAGGGATACAAGGAAGAGTCAAATCCAAGTTACCAAAACGTTTCAAAATCCAATTCATGATGTCAAAAAATTCCACTCGGAAAAAATAATAATCCTTAAAATGTCAACCCGCTGTAAAACAAAACCACGACAAGGGCTGAGTGGTTTTGTTTTCCGAGATGTTTCCGTCGAGGGAGAATGAACAACGAAACTGAACAAGAAGTATCAGTTTCAGGGTTCGTTCTGATTCCCATTTCGCATGAGTCAAAATCTGAGGCCTTAATTTTCTCTGTGGTTTTATTCACCATCACCTTCAGGAAACATGGCCCCAAACATGACAAGCAAGGGAAAAAATTGAAGTGAGCCTGCTAAAAAGACACTACACGCGCGCTAATTTAGGCACGGTTAGAGAAACAAAACTGAGGTGGATTGGCTGTGTGCAGGGGCGAGATGAGTGTGGGAGGGAGGATGCTGGAGATGACCCACCAGTCAAGAGGATAGAAAGAAATACAAAAGTAAAAAACAGACAACAACGACATTACTAGGCCAAACGAAGCTGCCTGTGAGATTAAAGAGGAGAAGGATGCACTGAAAGAAGACAAGCGTGTGATGGGTGTGATAGACGAAGACGAAGAAGACAGAGTAAGATGAAGAGCGATCCGCTGTGGCGACACCTGTATGGAGCAGCTAAAAGAGATTACAACTACTATGGTAACTTTCAAAATTTGTCATTACTGAGTCTGTATGTTGCTGCTGTTCTGGGAAGTTTATTTGTGATGAAAGGGAAACGTAACATGGACATCGTTATAATGAAAACTGCTTGAATATAATTGCATTGGAAGAGGAAAACTTTTGGAGATTTTTTAACATCGTAGGCTGTTGTAATTCTAAACACTCAATTAAGCTGTCATCTCTATAATGAACCCCTTCAATCTATCACTAAATACCTACGTAGAAATAAGGAAGCTCGTATGATATGCTACGGTATTTATGGAAATTTCTTAACATCGTATGCTATTGTAATTGTAAAGATTAATTTGGTCTGTAATGTCACCTGAGAGTACATAACGACAGCTACTCAACTACCAACAAGCGAGACGGCATAAATCAACTCTCAAAACCACACGATAACATAAAAAAAAAAATAAATAAATAAAAATAATAAATAAAAATAATAATAAATAAATAAATAAAAATAAATAAACGAAAAAAAAAAAAAACCTCTATCTAATTTGTGAAAGTAAAAATATGAAGAAAAGACTTACCAGGTTAGGTATTGCGCCCTTCCTCCTGCCTTCATGAGCCTCTACCGCTACCGCCACCACCACCACCACCACCACCACCGTCACCTGGAGAGAACAGAGGCGCATTAGTGAACGTGACACTGGCAAACACACGACAGAATCTTTAATCAATTTACTCTCCTTCTTCATCCTTTTTATTTATTTGTTTTAGAATCTTTATGCA
>NC_087176.1:9770000-9795000 GCF_035594125.1 Scylla paramamosain
CAGTGTGGTTACAAATACAATGCAATGCGGAGATAAGAAAATGAGAAAACAGAAGGAAGAAATGAGAAGGGAGAAAATGAAGGCAGATTACTTAGAGACAAAGGGACATGGGGTGGATAACTGGCATGAGGAGGGCATGAGGGGGCTGTGTGAGGCTGGAGAGTTGAAGTGGTTAAGGGAGAGGAGCTACATGACTACTTAGCGGGATTAGCAACATGGCAAAGGAGAAGACAAGAGCTTCAAGTGTTTAGCAGCTGATGGCAGAGGAACCAATGAGGAAGGAGATGCCAAAGCTTAATCTGACTTGGTGTTTCTTTTCATATTCAAAATTAAGTCAGTTTTTCCCTCGTGGCTATTTGAATATAATAGGAAGTCTTTATTTTATTTTATTCTTATCAAAATATTCATGCGGTTTTTAATGAGGTAGCGGTCTTGTTATGTTTCTTTTAATTTTTGATGTAAGTATTCTTGTAATTTTTGCTAATAAGTGAATGAATAAACTGTTACGTTCCCTTTCATTTATAATTAATTAATCTTTTAATTAATTCATCTGCTTTACAAAAGATGGTAACTGTGGTAATACTTGTAGTCTAAATAATCACGGTAACAAAGCAAAATAATTAGTGTAATTACTAGACATCTCATCCTCCCAGCGAACATATTTCTGACCAAAATAGATTTACGCCAACACATTTTATTCATTAGTGTCACTGGGGCGGCAAATTCTATTACCTTGAGAACCTTGGCGAGTAAAGCAATGAATGAGCCTATGAATATATTAATGCCAGGAATATAAATAATAAATGAATGAATATATCAACTAATTCAACAAAAAAAGCAAATAAATAAATAGACAAATGCACACATGATACAAATATATTAATGTGAATGACGAAGTGAACAGTTAATTATAACACACACACACACACACACACACACACACACACACACACACACACACACACACACACACACACACACACACACACACACAAACACACACACACACACACACACACACGGAAAAAAAATAAAAAACGGACGAAACCAAAACCCGGAAAGAATAAATAAAAAAAAAAATGTACGAGGTTGTTCGCTTGTTCGCCTGTTTGTGAGTGAGTGATGCTTCCTGCTTTCACACAAAACAAAATCGCATAACAAGTCAATACAAAACGATTAACAGAAACATTTGTTAACACGTACACGGCAACACTACATGTATTGCCCTCGTGTGTGTGTGTGTGTGTGTGTGTGTGTGTGTGTGTGTGTGTGTGGGCTGCAGTAGGTATATGCAGCTGTGTGTTGTTATGAGGCAATGGTCGAGCAAAATTGAGCCTTAACTTGTAGTGTCTCAAGGTTGTCTTCTGGAAAACTCGTCAGAAAACTTCCACCCGTGATAAAATGTCTAAATTAAACTAACTTTGACCTTTTATTTCTCAAGTTGTGGCATAATTTATTCTTTGTGAACCGTAAAGTTACGTTCTTCTTTTGATATGCTGCCGCTATCAAGAGGAAATTAACTTTCTTGTGTGTGTGTGTGTGTGTGTGTGTGTGTGTGTGTGTGTGTGTGTGTGTGTGTGTGTGTGTGTGTGTGTGTGTGTGTGTGTGTGTGTTAGTCCATATTAGTCGCAAGTTACGTTAATTAAATTTCTAAATGAATTAATATAAACCATTCTTGACGCCTGAGGGAAGAAAATTGCTAATGATATTAAGTAATTCTCTCTCTCTCTCTCTCTCTCTCTCTCTCTCTCTCTCTCTCTCTCTCTCTCTCTCTCTCTCTCTCTCTCCTTCTTCTTCTTCTTCTTTCGTGAAATCAGAAGTAAAGTTGAAGCTGTGAATGTGACGAAAAATGGCGCGATTTTATCTTACTCTTCCTTGTCTTCCTCCCTTCTCTTCTATTCTTCGCCATCTATTACCACTTTCCTTTTCTTTCTCCTCTTGACATTCATTATCTTTTCTTTCTTCTTTTTACCTTTTTTTCATTTTTTTTCTTTTTAGTTCCTCCATTTCTTTCCTTCTTTTGCCCATTTGGTCCTTCACTTACTCTACGTCACCATCCTCTTTGCAAATCATTAAAACGGAAAGCATTAATTCCCTCTTCTCTTATCTCGATCCAGTTCTTGAATGTTTATTTCCTCGGTTTTATCCTTCACTTAGTCTACGTCATCATCCTCTTGCCAGTTTTCGAAAAGGGAGAGATTAATTATTTTTTTTCAGTCACCCTTATCTTTTCTAACAGCACATTTTCCTCTAACTGACCGTTCATCATCCTCTTTTCTAAGATTTACGAGAAGAAAAGTTGCTAATTTAATCTCCGTTTTCTTTCAATGCAGGGTTGTTTAGTTTTAACTGTCTACCTCCCTCAGCTTTTACATTTATCCCCATCATCCTATCAGCAGTTACATAGAAGATAAAATAAGACATAAAAGAATAAACAACTCAGTTCCTTACGAAATCTATCACATTTACTGTCCTCGTCCATTTTCCTCGACTTCCATATTTACCTTTATCATCCTCTCAGCAGTCACATAAAAAGAAAAAAAATAAGACGAAACAGAACAATCAACTCAATTCTTCACGACATTTTATCATATTTACTGTCCTCATAAATACCAAGAATTATCCTCTGAAGTGAACGAACGATGCATTTCAGTCGAAGCCATTACCGGAGATCTGATTGGATTTGTGCTTTTTTTTTTTTCCCCCGTCCACGAGCACCACTAATGAGATGTTTTCCCTCTTTTTTTTTTTCCAATCTCAGAAGCGGGACGGCCAGGTAAGGTTGCGATGTCACGGCGCGTTGTTGCGACTGAGCTTCGGGAAAAGTTACAGATGCACTTGATCTGATTGTCGATACCAAAAAATGACTTACAGGTGGGTTCAGGTGAGTACTCTGGTAATTAATCCAAGCCGATTTCAGGTAACGACCCAGAAGCCGATTTGAAAAGGGAGAACATGTGTGCGGTTTTGAGAAGTTAGAAATGGAAAATCGTTTAAGGAAGGAAAGCAGGATATATTTTCAAGAGAATGAAGGATCTTTAGGAGAGGGAACGAGAGAAGCCTTTTTTTTTATGATAGAGAATTAGACATTTTTTAATGGCGGGGAAGCAGAAAACCTTTTTTTAAGAGAGCGAATTAAAAGACTATTTCAGCAGAGATATAAACAGAAGAAAATATTTCATATACAAAAATTTCGGCAGCATTTTTGAGAGAGGAAAATAATAAAGTTTCAGATTAATTTTTTGACAGAGGTAAAGAAATGAATTCGGGATCTTTTCAGAAGGATATTTTCTATCAGCTAAAATTTCGAGACAGTAAAACAGAAGTCCACCTTTTACTAAATATTTGAAACTGGTATAAATCTTTTCCTGACGTGAACTAAAGTGGAGGGATTCACCGAAATGATCCACCGTGGGAGGCAAGGTTAGCAGGGCGTCCGTCAAGCTGGTGTGCGCTGAGCAGAGCACCGCTGGTCCCGCCAATGCAAGGGAAGACTGAGGAGCAGAACTGGGTTTCAATCATAAAAATGTATAATGTATAATGTTTTCACCAATGTTAACTTTGGGGAGGGGGAGACTTCATTTTATCTATTTATTTATTAATTTATTCATTTATTTCAAGGGACACTATAACTTAAGAGATACTGAATCCAAAAGCTTTATTTCATTTTAGTTTACAAAAGGGATAATAACAATAGTCAAAGTTGTGATGTAAACTGGTAGCACTGCACGAGTCAAGGCCACTAATAGTTCGGCAATATTTCTCAGAAAGACTCACAACATATTTGAATGCGAACACAATAGTTTCGAGTCACTTTGAAAGACACGTGTCCGCCTCGCGTCACTGAAGCGGAAGATCACGTCACAGGCTGGCAATTACTTGGACCGTATTGCAGGGAATATTGAAATGGTCTGATATTAAAGTACAAACAGTCATTCCTTTGCCAATTACCGAAAGTCACAAGCTCAAATGTTATACGTTACGTTAATATTACTGTTATTGTTATTGATACTGTTATTATTATTATTATTATTATTATTATTATTATTATTATTATTATTATCATCATTAACACTACTACTACTACTACTACTACTACTACTACTACTATTTCGTCGTTATTCTATTATTATCGTAACTTTTCTTAGGTACTTAACCTATTCACCTTTACAGATAACTACCCCATTAAGTTCGCCCTTGGCACTAAGTTCAGCTGTCTGTCAGGGAGCTTCGGCCCGACAGACTGCCATGGTTCTTAATCTGAATATTTGTGTTGAAATTGTATGATATTTAAATGGCAATAAAATATCACTTATTTATTCACAGGGCAAGTCGTACCGTCCCCACAACACCAACCCTCCACACCACTCAGACAAGCCTCGATAATACCACCTCCCCATCACTGAAGTAACACCATCAACACCACTACACTCCCACTATTGTTCCTCATTACCATTTAACACTTCCTACTACAGGTCATTAAAGTTTAAGTACCTTCAATCTGTGTGGTGAAGCTGTGGTGGCGGTGTGGGTTCGTCTGTGTGGTGTGGAGTCGTGTGCTGTGGTGGCGGTGTGGTGGCGGTGTGGCTTGGTCTGTGTAGCCTGGGCTGGTGGCGGTGTGGTGGTGCTGTGATGGGCGTATGGCTTGATCTTTGTGGTGTAGAGAGGTGGTAGTAGATGCAGTGTGGTGTGGGTGACCGGCAGGACGCGAGGAGGGATAAAAGAGGGTGCAGAGGATCAAGTAACAGAAAAAAACACTCATTTACTTCACTTGGGGATTCAATTACTTACGCGCATCACAAAGGACTGGATTACTTATGCATTAATATTTCACGTGGGAGTTACATAGCGAGCTTAGGAAACATAGTCTTAAAGAGAGCTTACATTATATAGGCAATGCATTAATTGACGCGGGAACAAAGAGCTTAAGTAATCCTTCCGTTAGCTCATGCATTTAATATAAGAGCCATTAAGTATAAGAGGCTTTTTCTCCTCTAGCTAATAGTGTTTCTTTGCAAGACAATTAAATGAATAAGTAGCAAGATTTTTTCATTAAGCATACATCAAAAGTTTCTCTCTCTCTCTCTCTCTCTCTCTCTCTCTCTCTCTCTCTCTCTCTCTCTCTCTCTCTCTCTCTCCCTTTCTCTCTCTTGCTCTCTCGTAGAAAATACGCTACAAACAGCAAACCTTTTTCATAATTTCGACCTCCGTAAGAGAGAGAGAGAGAGAGAGAGAGAGAGAGAGAGAGAGAGAGAGAGAGAGAGAGAGAGAGAGAGAGAGAGAGAGAGAGAGAGAGAGAGAGAGAGAGAGAGAACAGTTGCAAAAATCTAGAAACAAAGCAGGGAACAAAAGAAGACAGAAAGAAAGAAAGAAAGGAAGGAAGGAAAGAAGTAAGAAAGCAAAAGAAAAAGGAAACAAAAAGAAAAAAAAAAAAGACAAGGAAAAACAGAAAAAAACGTCAGATGATACCTTTTAATGACCCATCAGGCGATATGACTTCAGCAGCGTCGCACAAGTTAGCACTCCAGTCCATAAGTTGCCCGCGCTAACTTTCTTCAAGAGGCTCATTCCCTCCTGGACACGCCCGGGAAGGAGGTACTGCTGGTCGTGGCGGTGTTGTTTTACCGTGCACCGTTAGAGAGACAGAGGAGGGGAAGGGCAAGAGGAGAAAGGTTGAGGTGGGCGGAGATGGAATCGAGAGGGACTTGAGACAGCGGGGGCGTGGAAGAAGACAATACTCAGGACAGAAGTTATTAGCGGCAGTATTTTATATAAGAGCGGCCGACCTCACCAGGGATTCATAAGGTGAGGAGGAAGAAGAAGGAAAAAGAGGAGGAGGAGGAGGAGGAGGAGGAGGGAGAAGAACAAGAACAAGAACAACAAGAACAATAACAACAACAACAACAACAACAACAACAACAACAATAACAGCAACAAAATAATAATAATAATATGAAGGAAGTTTGATAGACACAAAAGGAAACAATGTAGAAAGGAAGGAGATGAAAAATATAAATGAGAAAGCACTATTATCATCATCCGCCAGACAGCTGAGCTCATAAAGCGCTGTGCTGAAGCATATTGCACGCTGAGGGTGATGGCAAAGGTCAAAAAGGCGCCATTTCTCCCGCTGAAGCAACTACATACACTGGGTGAGGATCAAAGCCGCAACCTTTGGCCTACGAATCTAACACCTCACTGCGGAGCCAACACAGAGATTAAAGGATTAGGGAAAAGACGAAATGTAGAGGAATACAGTGGAATCGTCTTGTTCTCTGTCTCAATAAAAGTTTCATACAGAGTACTTGGCAATTATACAGTGGCAGCGATACCATGAAGCTTAGTCACATGTGCACAGTAATGGGGTTAAATTCACACCCACATATCTTGAACCACGGCAGAGTTGAATAAAACGATGCCATTTCTAGCTAATCGACAAATTATAAATGACCTCATATAATATGTTTGTCGACCAAATGAAATCTATTAAAGGAATAAATGTGTTTTGAGAATATATATATATATATATATATATATATATATATATATATATATATATATATATATATATATATATATATATATATATATATATATATATATATATATATATATATATATATATATATATATATATATATATATATATATTTCAGAAAATGATATCACTGGAAAATAAGTCACAGTTTTGGAAAGAAGAAAACGGGAAATTGATAGTAGTATTATTATTATTATTATTATTATTAGTAGTAGTAGTAGTAGTAGTAGTAGTAGTAGTAGTAGTAGTAGTAGTAGTAGTAGTAGTAGTAGTAGTAGCAGCAGCAGCAGCAGCAGCAGCAGCAGCAGCAGCAGCAGCAGCAGCAGCAGCAGCAGTAGTAGTAGTAGTAGTAGTAGTAGTAGTAGTAGTAGTAGTAGTAGTAGTAGTAGTAGTAGTAGTAGTAGTAGTAGTAAAAGAAACAACAACACTACCAGCATCACTACCACCAGCACCAACAACAACAACAACAGCAACAACAACAACAAAACGAAACACCAAACATTAAAAAAAAAAAAAAAAATAAATAAAAAATGCATTTCAAAATTCAGTTTGATAATATCCTTTTCTGGTGACAGGTACAGCATTCCTCCGTCACGTGAACAAATGCACCTGAACGGAAGCAGATGTTAACGAGACAATGAAGGCTCAGATCCCCCCATCAGGGCCGCGGCGCTACTTCTGCTATCGGCACTTGGGATAAATTAAATGAATGCTGTTCAATTCCAAGCTGTACTTTTGCCAGCTAATTGTCTTCGATTCGCGACAGTGCTATTGGTTCAAGAGAGAGAGAGAGAGAGAGAGAGAGAGAGAGAGAGAGAGAGAGAGAGAGAGAGAGAGAGAGAGAGAGAGAGTCACATACACCAAAACAACCATACATACTAATCAAACACACACACACACACACCACGACTACTACTGCTACAACTACCACCCGTGCTACTACTACTACTACTACTACAATAACAACAACAACAACAACAACAACAACAACAACAACAATAACAAAAATTACTACTACTACTACTACTACTACTACTACTACTACTACTACAACATACACTGCTGTTATCTTATCTCCTCAATTTTAATATACGCTTTTTCGTTTTATGATATTGTTTTGATTACGTAAGTGCACCGTGTTTAAATTTTCAGGAGGCTATTTTATATTTTTACCTTTCCAATATGATGAAGTATATTATTATTAATTTTACTATTATTACATTATTACCACCACCACCACCACCACCACTGCCACCTAAGTCAGATTCGAAAGTGCGGCTTATCACAAATTTTTCATAAGGACCAATAAGAAGTTCACTGGTGTTTGTTCCTCCGTTGCGCTCCTTTGTGTTCCTATAATGATAATAATAATAATAATAACAATAATAATAATAATAATAACAATAATAATAATAATAATAATAATAATAATAATAATAATAATAATAATAATAATAATAATCATAATAATAATAATAATAATAATAATAATAATAATAATAATAATAACAACAATAATAATAATAATAATAATAATAATAAACAATAATAATAATAAAAATAATAATAATAATAATAATAATAATAATAATAATAATAATAATAATAATAATAATAATAATAATAATAATAATAACAATAATAATGAAAGCAGCGTGCGTATGTGTGAAGGCTTTCAACTTTACCTTCTGTTGCGACTCATTGTGTGGTGGGCATTGTGTGTGGCATTGTGTTGATTAGAAGAGAGAGAGAGAGAGAGAGAGAGAGAGAGAGAGAGAGAGAGAGAGAGAGAGAGAGAGAGAGAGAGAGAGAGAGAGAGAGAGAGAGAGAGAGAGAGAGAGAGAGAGAGAGAGAGAGAGCACATAATATTAATTTAAATTCTGCTAAGAGAGGGAAAGAACAGACGTTAGCAATAAAAGGCAAAA
Source organism: Scylla paramamosain (assembly GCF_035594125.1). Taxonomy (NCBI): domain Eukaryota; kingdom Metazoa; phylum Arthropoda; class Malacostraca; order Decapoda; family Portunidae; genus Scylla; species Scylla paramamosain. The sequence goes on from NC_087176.1 coordinate 9,778,464, forward strand.
AAAGTAAAAACAAGATTTTGAGATGGAAATTTATCAAATAAATGATTTAATAAATGAATAAATGTGTAGGCTCGGAAAATTCAATGAGACTTAATTATCATTCCAAACGAAAGTTCATCATCATCAGGATGTCAGTGTAATTAAAACTAAACGCGCTGCTGGCGACATTGCGCTATTTGTTTGCTGCATAAATTATTACGTTAATTTTTCTTCATATTTTTTAATTGCAGCACAAATATTATTCGCATACCTTATAATTATAAAAAAAACTTTACTTCATTAAATATAAATAAATACAAAGATTGCCACTACAAAATTGCTTGTAAAGGTTTGCCATGACTACAGTTTGAAGGCAAGCTAAATAACTGACAATATTTGTACGTAACGTTAATTACCCAACAATAATTATCGAAATATATAAACAATTTACATTTGCAATTTACCTTCCGAAATTATCAACTGGAAAAACTCATTTTTCTACTTTATTTACCAAATATAATTTGTCACTGCCAAAAAAAAGTATATATATATATATATATATATATATATATATATATATATATATATATATATATATATATATATATATATATATATATATATATATATATATATATTGTGGAAAATGGTGGTATGAGCTCAAGCCTCCGAGGGCAATGAATAGTGCTGATTACTATATGAAAGTGAGGATGGAAGTGTGAGGACGCAGCCCTGCCTCGCCCTGCAGGCTGTGTGGGGTTCAGTCCAGGCTGTGCTGTCCTCACGGCTCTCAAGTTCCTGAGTACAACGTCGCACATTTTCTTCCCATTATGTACTTTACATCGAAACATGTTGTAGTCAAGTTTAATTTCTTTTTTCATATTTTTGCTCCGCAAATGTCAGTTCCATTAATTTAATATTTTCTTTGATATTCACACTGTTCTTTTTCCTCTTCCTTATCTGTCCCACTTCCAAACATGCTTCATTCCAATATGATTTCTTCCTTTACAGTTTTTTTTTAAATTTATTTACATATAAATGAATTAACTTCACTGTTCATTACTTACCAACGCCAATTTTCCTTTTATTTTCATGTGTTATGCTCTCCTCCCTGGCCCCCTTCTCTCTCTCTCTCTCTCTCTCTCTCTCTCTCTCTCTCTCTCTCTCTCTCTCTCTCTCTCTCTCTCATATACTCACAAAAAGCAAAATTCACTAAGGAAAGCACCACCTATTTTTGGACGGTAAACATTAGTGTCGAGGAACGCTAACCAGTACACCTGTTGCCTTCCCGAGCACTGGCCACAATGCACCAAATGACAGAACGAGGCGGCGCGAGTACAGGGCGGGCACAGGGCAAGAGATGATTGTGTCTTTAGGATGGTGGCGGAGCTTGTAGTTCAGGGCGAATGAAAATTTAAAGCTTGAGTCACTGGCTCTGTAATATACAAGTGGTATACAAGTGCAAGTGTTATTATTTTTGGTTCAACACAAAGGTTATATTAGTTTATAGTGCGTCCCGCGAAGTGAGTGGGGATTAAAGCTTAAATCTGCGGTTGTACAATACTACTGGAAGTGTTTATTCAGTTATTTACAACATTATTATTATTATAGTTCTGCCTTTCTGTGGGACTTAAAATAATGGTAGTTTTTGACCAATGTAATAGTTGTGGTTCTCCTGAAGGGAATGGCGTTCGGTGTAACAGAGTGAGTTACGACAACTAGATTAAACCTCCAGGGATGTTATATGACTGGCCGGCGAGGGAGCGTATCTAAGTACGCAGCAGGTGGCTTGATGCCAAATGGCTTATCGCACACTGCAGCTGAAGAACAGACATGAACACAAGGCTGAGCGCGCCCACACACTATGAAATCAATTGTAAATACCATGTTCTTATACTTCAATCATGCAATTCCCTACGTAATGCTCCAACACAAAGCCTTCCACGCCCACTCGTCATGAAATCAATTGTAAATCTTATATTCCAGCACCTTAAGTATGTTCCTTTATTGCAGCCACGTTAGTTTTACCTTTGATTAGTAGCAAGGGGAGTGAGTCGTGAAGAGAGGTGATGGTGGTGGTTGCAGTGGTGATGATGATGAGCCACTTAGTGAAGATGTTACGATAACGAAGTACAGGCCACTGGTTGGGAGGATTAAAGGGAAAAAGGATGGTTAGAGCAATCAAGGAGTGTTTCTTTCCTAATTCCTTTTAATCATGCTCTTGTTAGGCGTTGTTTTGGTGGTTCTGCGTCTTCGTGGTCGTTAATTCCACTTTCTCTTCCTCCTCTTCGTCCTCCTCCTATTCCTCCTCCTCCTCTGTTCGGATAGCGTAAGTTCTTCCAAAGTAATCTCTCTCTCTCTCTCTCTCTCTCTCTCTCTCTCTCTCTCTCTCTCTCTCTCTCTCTCTTATATACATGTCTATTTTAATTCAGTCCATATATACTAATAGATAAAAGAAAATAGAAAATTCTAAAACACTGTATTTTTCTATATTCTTAATTAAAATAGGTTTGGTTCTAATTATTTGAATGTGTGTGTAAAAGTGTTTTTTTTTACGCGTGTGATGGCGTAACATACTTTTCTTTTGACATTTAATTTCCACATATTGTTGATTTTACTTTATTATTATCCTTCAGACATTAAACCATATAAATATTAAATTGTAGAACTGGCAGAGACAGACGAAGGCAAAGACGAAGAGAGAGAGAGAGAGAGAGAGAGAGAGAGAGAGAGAGAGAGAGAGAGAGAGAGAGAGAGAGAGAGAGAGAGAGAGAGAGAGAGAGAGAGAGAGAGAGAGAGAGACACACACACACACACACACACACACACACACACACACACACACACACACACAACTCATTTAAATAGTTAAATAACGAAAATCGAACAAACTTCCACTGAAATTAAGAAAACAAAGTCGTGGAAAATTTTCTTCGATATTTTTATTCCAAAGAAGGAGATGCGGTAAGTCTACGAATTAGTAAAAAGAAAAAAAGAGAAAAAAAAATGAAAAAATGGTGACGTCAGCGGAAAGAAAGACGAAGGTTTGAAGGAAAAAATTACGAACAGGAGCTTGGGCCGGCCTCCGGTGATAGGATGGCTGGGATAAAAAGGACACGAAGGAGTGAGTGAGGGCGCGGAGGAGGCGGGCGGGCAGGCGAGGAGAATAAGGTGGAGTCAAAGGAGAGGGGAAATTGGCAGTGAAATCTGTCTCGCTCGATGATATGTGGAGGGGGAGGAAGAGAAGGGTACGCGATGAGAATTTCAGTGTCAATCAGAGGGGGAAAAATTATGAGAGAGAGAAAAAAAGGGTACGAAAAAGATATGGAATCTGGCGAAGAGAATGTAGACGAAAGAAAAATAATCTATAAGTTTGTGTTGGAGGACGGAAAAATGCGGTTATGGGAAAATAGAATATACAGAGTGGAAACGGGAGGAAGTAAAAAAAAAAAAAAAAAAAAAAAAGAAAGAAAAGAATAAAAAAAAAACTGGAAGATATAGATTGTGTTGGAAGACTGAATAAAATGTTAAGATAAAAAAAAATTATAACAAAAAGAGAAGACCGTTAAAAAAAAAGGGGAAAAAAGGGAAATCCAGATACAAGAAAAGAAATAGTGTTGACTGGATGACCGGAAGAACAAGTGTATATAAAAAAAAAAAAAAAAAAAAATATATATATATATATATATATATATATATATATATATATATATATATATATATTATATATATATATATATATATATATATATATATATATATATATATATATATATATATACAAAAAGGAAGAGGAAAAAAAGCCACTGAAAAACGAAGGAATCTAGAGGAGGAAATCTAAACTATGTAAAAAAAGAAAAAAAAAAGGTTAAGGAAAGGAATTTATATAAAAAGTTGATACGATAAACTGATTCCTGTGACGAAAAGTATAATAAATGAAAGCCAAAGATGAAAGAATCTGAAAAGTGAATCGCGAAAAGTCAAAATGTGCTAGAAAGAAAGTTGAGATTGAGAAAAAAGTTGTGATGAAATGACAATATGAAAGAAAACAGAGAGAAGCAGAGTTGAACGTTTAAACTGGCGTGAGGGAAGAAGGAAGAGATTGAGAGTGAGAAAGAAAAATACAAAAAAAAAAAAAAAAGCAAAAACAAGTCGAGATGTACTGACAAAATGTAACGAAAAAGAAAAGAAAAAAGAAACATCTGTTCAAACCTAGTAGATAAAAATTCTAAATGTACTGAAAAAAAAATGAAAGATGAAAAAGATTGAAATGGAAACGACAAAAAATATAAACGCACACACACACACACAACACACACAAACACACACACACACACACACACACACACACTAAAGAAAAAAAGAAACATGTCAAATCTGAAAAAAAAATATATACAGCAGAACCGAAGGGAAATCAATCAGAAACGAAGAATAAAAGTTAAAAACAATCCCCAAAAATTTTTAAATCTACGAGGGGAAAATGTCTGAGATGAGATGACAGAAGAGGGAGCGACAAGGGAGCACACCATGGGCACGGCAGGGACACCACTGAGGGGGGGGAGGGGAGACAGATGGGGAATGAAAGAAAAAAAAAAAAAAAAAGGAACAGAATTAAACGGACGGGGGGAAAGACTTAATGCTGTTGAAAAGTTGGGGACGGAGGGAAAGAAAAGAAAAGAACGGTAAGGAAACTGGAGGAGAACGGCTAGAGTAGGAGGAGGAGGAGGAGGAGGAGGAGGAGGAGGAGGAGGAGGAGGAGAGGAGGAGGGAGGAGGAGGAGAGGAGGAGGAGAAAGAGGGGGAGAGGGAGGATATATCAAACGAAAAAACAAACAAACAAACAAATAAGGAAGAAGAATAGGAAGGGAAGATTAGAAGAGAACAAAAATCCATAAATTTAAACATAGAGAAGAAAGCGATTTTTTCCTCCGTTTATTTCTTTTGTTGTTGAAGATTTAATAGATGACAGTAGCGAATATACGTGTTTCTCGTGAGATTTACTACTTAATCCTTTTTCACTGCGATGATCGTCTTTTGTTAACGTTCAGAGCAGCTTAAAAATATAGTTTGCATCAAGATTCAGAAAAAAAAAGAGAAACGAGACCATTAATTCTATCTTTTATAGTCTACAGGAGTATTCAAGGCTCTGTAGTACAAGAAGAGTCTAAGAAGCTAAATGACTGCGGGTAAAGTAATGGCCAACAAAGAAAAAGTTAATTTGATACAGTCTTAGTGGTGCACAGAGAGTTAGTGCAGCAATTTTTTTTTATGCATCCATTCTTCAGCCTATCTATCTATCAGTCTGTCTGTCTACCTATTAATCTATCTATCTATCTACCTATTTATCTACTTACCTATCCATCTATTTATCTACGTATCTCTTTATCTATATGTATGTACTGATTTATATATTTCATAACCTACCTATTTATCTGTTAATCTATCTCTTTATATACCTACATATTGATCCACGTGTTGTGTGTGTGTGTGTGTGTGTGTGTGTGTGTGTGTGTGTGTGTGTGTGTGGTGTGTGTGTGTGTGTGTGTGTGTGTGTGTGTGTGTGTGTGTGTGTGTGTGTGTGTGCGTGCGTGTGGTGTTTACAGTAGGGTAGGTGGTGAAGATCATTTCCCACCTGGAATTACTTAACCTGTACATTTATTCTCCAGGTGACAAAAACAGTAAGGGATTGAGATAGACTTCAACTGCTACGCTGTCCCTTGAGGTTTATTTGATGGAGTCCCGGTACTGTATCACGGGACATCTATAAAACAGTGACTTGTGTTGACTTTGTATTGACGTACTGGTTTTAAATGAAGTAGAAATGCATTTTTGTATTCCCCCCCCTTCTCTGTCTGTCTCTCTCTCTCTGTTTGTTTGCCTGTTTGTCTCTGTTTACGTTATTCTCTCTGTGTCGTCTCCTCTCTCTCTCTCTCTCTCTCTCTCTCTCTCTCTCTCTCTTCCTCTCTCTCTCTCTCTCTCTCTCTCTCTCTCTCTCTCTCTCTCTCTCTTCTGGAATCCCACGTCTGTAATTTTTTTTCTATTTTCTATTTCATTTTCCTAATATCACTTTTCCTTTTTCTTCATAATACTGTTTTTATGTCCATTTATTAACATTCTTTTGGGAAGATGTACGACATTTGATATTCATACGTGTAAATGAGAAGCTGAATGAGTCTCTCCGCCACACTTTTTCCTCCCTCTCTCTTTTTTTTTGTGTGTGTGTGTGTGTGTGTTTGTCAGGGCGAACCAAGGGAGCAAAAACGCCCGCACATCAAGCCGCTCCTTAAAAGAATCAGGAGTAAAATATCTAAAAGCAGAAACAATTTAGTTTTCCAGATGTCTCGACGCTCCTCTGTTGAAAGGGGTTCGGTGTTAGGCAGGAGGAGATACAAAAACAGTAAGAAAATTCCAGACTTACCCAGTGAAACGGGTGAGAGAGATACTGGTTAACTTAAGTTTTAGTAAGGTGGACACAATTGGTATGAAAGTAACGCAGTGGTTGCGGGGAAAACATGCAGTTAACAAATTTTAATTAAGGGAGGAGGAACTTTGGAAATAACAATAAAAGAAAAATAATGAGAGATGCAACATTGTGGTGATGAGTGGTTGAATCAAGACAGTTCGTTAGAGGCCAAGAATCGATGAGACTCTTGACTTTTGTCTCTACACTGTTTAAAAGAAGTACATGACTTGAACGTACCTGTGTTTGAGAACAGTAATCCATACATAGACGGGTAAGGCACCTGTGTAGAGTAAGGAACTGGAGGAGGAATACCATTGACAGAAACGATACAGAACACCTAACTTCATGAAAGCTGTTTTAGCAAGAAAAGAGACGTGGAATGATGATTTTAGGTTCACATTTTCAGTGAAGGACATCCCAAGTACGTTCAGTGTAGATGTGGATAGATCTGTCACTGAAGAACAGGTGCAATTGTCCGGAGGGTTGTGTCGAGTGGATAGATAAAGAAATTGAGTTTTTTGAGGCATTGGGCAAAAGATCTGTCCTGCCCCACTCTGAAATAACAGGAAGATCAGGAATTGGTTGTGTGGCGGCGCCGGGCAATGCGTGGCGTGTGGTGGCAGGTGGCGGGCACAGGCGAGTTGATGGGCGGTGTGATGCGGCGTGAGTTTATACTGATTACATCCTCGTGACCGTAATGTGCATATTGGTGCACGCCAGGCTCTGTAGATTTCGTAACACATCCTGCTAATGATAATGATGCTTGTTTGTGTGTTGATGATGTGCTGTTATTACCATCATTATCACCATCACCATCATCATCATCATCATCGTTGTTGTTGTTGTTGTTACTGATGTTACTATTACTACTACTACTACTACTACTACTACTACTACTACTACTACTACTACTACTACTACTACTACTACTATCATTATTATTATTATCATTATTATTATTATTATTATTATTATTATCATTATTATCATTACAATTATCATTATTATCTACTATCACCACCCACCACGCCGATCACCATCATCGACATCATCATCATCATCACCATCATCGACATCATCACCATCATCATCATCATCATCAACGTACAATGATCTCGGATTCAAATTTTCTTCTGGCAGGCGAGTGTCATTCAGGTCATTCAGGTCAACCTACTCTCAAGCTACGCCTCTGTCCCGCGGAGCACAGAACATTGGTACTGCAAGGAGTGAATTGTGACCTCACCTGTTCACTTGTCTGCCAGTTTCTTTATATCATTCAGTTAGTGTTTGTCTATTACTCAATCATTTAGTCAGTTATTTAACCAGTTATTATTTAGTCAGTTATTTCATCTGTCTGTCTATCAATGAATCAATTAAGATATCAAACAGTTAATTCATCTGTCTGTTTTATTATTTAGTCAGTTAAGTAATCAAAGAGTTAATTTATCTATCTGTCTATCAATCAATCAAGTAATCAATCGGTTAAATCATCTATTAATCTACCAATCACTCAATCACCTGATCAGTTAATTCATCCATCACTGTCAGGTCTATTTCATCTGTACAAGGTGTTGGGAATGTGCGAGTATAAATGTTATAAAAAAATACATGGCCGTCTCCATCACACAATGCTTCATGGATTTTTACAATACATTAATGTGAATGCGAATATCCCCTTGATGCAGTTTTTTTTTTTTCCAAGTTTCCCCCGGTGATTATAAATAAAAACATTTCATACATAAAATTATTAGTCTCGTATGGACCAACGAAAAAAAAAAAAGAAAAAAAAAAACGAGCCATAGATAATGAGTTTCTATTTTAGTCTGCTCCCCTTGTCCGTATGTCCGTCTGTCTGTATGTCTCTGTCTCTGTCTGTCTCTCTCCGTCTCCCTGTCTGTTTGGTCTGCTTTTTCTACCAAATTGCTTGTTTATTTTACTGTTCTGTTTGTCTGTCTATCTCTGAGTGCCTGTCTGCTTATCTGTCTGTCTGTCTACCCGTTTATTTGTATGTTTGGCTGTCTGTTTATTTACTTGCTTATGATTGGTTGTCTGTCTGTTTATCTGTCTGTGTGTCTGTCTACTCATATCTTTGTTTGTCCGACTATCTGTTTACCTCCGTGTCTGTCTTTCTGTCTAACTGTCTTTCTACGTTAGCCACTTAATGTCATTCTCTCTCTCTCTCTCTCTCTCTCTCTCTCTCTCTCTCTCTCTCTCTCTCTCTCTCTCTCTCTCTCTCTCTCTCTCTCTCTCCCGCATACATCAAGGGAAAGGTGGGACAATTTACCCCGTGCTAATCCTGAGCTAATCCCCCGCACGCCCGTCACCCTCGGCTTCTAATCTCCCTACTCACACAATCTCTAGTAATTGATTGTCACTCACCCACACCGCCGCCATCCCCCCGACCCCCCCTTCTCTCCCGCTACTTCGCTCACCTCCATCAAGTCACTCCAGGCGGCTCACTCACTCCGCACTCTCATGATTACCTCCGCCACATTCTGACGCGTAGCTCTCTCCGTTGATAAAAAAAAAATAAATAAATAAAATAAAATAAATAAATAAATAAGTGTCGGTTTTAGCTGCTTCGTGTATGGAGTTATTTGGAATGTTGTGTGTGTGTGTGTGTGTGTGTGTGTGTGTGTGTGTGTGTGTGTTGGTCAGTCTCTCTCTCTCTCTCTCTCTCTCTCTCTCTCTCTCTCTCTCTCTCTCTCTCTCTCTCTCTCTCTCCTCTCTCTCTCTCTCTCTATCTCTCTCTCTCTCGTATGTCCTAGTTTTCTGCTTTCCCTTTGACATCCCTTTCCATTTTTCTTCTTTCCATTCTTACCTTATCTCTCGTTATTCTTTCCTTCTTCCTTCTTTTCACCTCCTTCCCATTCATCACTCGCTTTTTCTTCTTTATCTTCTCTCTCTCTCTCTCTCTCTCTCTCTCTCTCTCTCTCTCCTCTCCTCTCTCTCTCTCTCTCTCTCTCTCTCTCTCTCTCTCCTCTCTCTCTCTCTCTCTCTCTCTCTCTCTCTCCATGCACTTGTACCCCAGAGAGTAAGTCTGTGTTATGCATCAGTCTGCTCTCTGTCACTTGTCCCTCTAAAGGCGAGTGTTCATGAGGGGTCTGTTTGCAGGAATGGCCTCACATTGCCATTGGTCCGTTCAGTGGTGCTGGTTCTGCCCACCACCCGCTTTGTACTGTTAGTTATGTGCTTAATAAAACTTACGGGTATATAGGTAACCAGAAAGTAAAGCAAAATGATGTTATAAGTGGTGGGAGGAGAATGAGCTTGTGAGTAAATGAATGTCTGTGTTGTCAAGATTTTACTTCCAAACAGCAAAAAATTAACTCAGGTGGTTCTCTTATACGTTAAGAATTTACGATACAACACATTTTTTGTACTTCTGTGTTCATTGTGGTCGTGTTACACCTTCGCAGTTTATGAGATACAAATGTTTTCGCATAACTTCTTACTTTTTTTTTTCCCACTGTGTAATTAATCTTGAGAAAATCCAGAACAGTATATCAGAAAATTCAATAGACTAACAATTTTCATATACCATATTTTTCACGCGTCTCAATTAAACCTTTGTAAAAATAAATACATTTTTTAGTGTTACATTTTCCTGTAAGTGTTGAAAAAATGGCAAATATATAGTTTTTACATTCCCCCATTTTGTGAAGCACGCCAGAGGGACATGCGGGGACAGACGGCGGCCATCATTCGCCAGCCTGTAATATTGCCATCATTCCTTAGAAGCTGCGTCTATCCATTAGCATCCATTATGGAGATGAAAGCTGCCCACGACGTCTGATGAAAACACTCCTTTACCCAAACCAAAATTCCCCTTCCCCTTTTTGACAGAACCAAACATGCATCCTGTCAACCTCAGACTTCCCTCCACGGGTGAGATCGAGGAATGACTGGCTGGCTTAGTGGTGGAATGACTGGGTGATTTAGCGGTCCCTTGTTCGATACCCGTTGTGACCTGTAATATAGGGCTGGACACGCGTCGGTTGAGGTGAATATTCGAAATGACAGGATTGAAAACTTTGACAACCATAAATCCGATTTCGATGTTCACTAAGAGAGGTTTACATAGACGTTTCTTTTATATATAATTTTGTTTCCTTTTTCAGTGCGCTGGAGGAAACTTCATATCAGCGGGAAAAGAAAAAGGAAATGTTTGTTGTTTTATCTTCTTGTGGGGTTTTCTTCACCATTTTTCGTGGATTATTTGAGGTTCCGTTGTGCTGCGTTTGCTGAAGGAATTAAAAAGAGAAAATGTCTTGTTTTATGCAGGTTTTCTCTTTTTTTTTTTCTTTTTTTTTTGCGGGGGGGGGGGGAGTGAGTGTTCTTATCCTCTGACCTTCCTGCAGTTTTTATTTAAAATGGAAATTAAAGAGAGATGTGTCTTATTTATATGTATCCGCTTCCACGCTTTTCTCATTCTTTTCTACTGTGTCAACTTTCCTTCCCTCCCTCACTGGTCTTGATTCATGGAGCAAATTAAAGAGAGTAATGTCTTATTTATTCGTATGCTCCTCCCTTTTTTTCTGTTATTATCCACTGTGTCAACTTCCCTCGCTATCCCCACTGGTCTTGAAAAATTAGAGAAAGTAATGTCTTCATTTAACTCAGTCTTCCTCCCCTCCCACTTGTTCTTTTTTATTCTTATCCATTGTGTCAACTTTCCCTCCCTATCCTCACTACTCTTGAAAATTAAAGAAAGCAATGTATTTTTTATATACTCGTACATCCTGTCCCCCTTCTTTTTTATTCTTATCCCTCGTGTCAGCTTTCCCTTCCCATTACCATTGTTCCTGTAAATTGAAGAAAATTATGTCTTTATATAGGCGCCGTCCCTCAATTCAATTCTCAACTTTTTCCTTTTCATTTTTATCCATTCTCTCATTTTTCCCTCCCTGTATTCTCACAATGTCTTTATATCAGGTCTTTCCCTCAATTCAATTCCTATACAATGTGACAACCTTCTCTTGTTTTTAGCCATGCTCTTCCACCCTCCCTCCTTTTTCATTTTTATTCATTGTCTCCACTAACCCTCCCGTCCACATGCTCTAAGTGACCCAGTTTGGTGCGGCGAGCCATGGGTGTCGGGGGGAGGGAGCCTGGGGCGTGAGGTGTGCTGGGGCGGCGTGCGGGACGAGGCGAGCTGGTGTACCTTTCATTACTCTCATCGCAGCCCAAGATATATGACCCACAATTACCCGCAGCGGCCAGGGAGTGTATTGACCACGTAAATCATACTTTGACCTTCCCTGCCTCGCGTCATCCATCCTTTTCCTCTTATTCCCTCCGCCAGGCCTCGGGTGCCATTTGACCTCGTTGCTGTGGCGGGGAAATATCACTCAGTATTCACCTTAACCTGAGTTTTATTTCAAGAGAGTTTCAGTAAATTAAGAGTAATCTAAAATAAATATACATAAATTTACTATATGGTGCGTTACGACTGAGGTAGGTGCACTAATTAAGGCAAGGGGTATTGTAGGCAGCGTTCACACCTGTAATTCTCCATACACTTGCCTGTCCAATTACCCAAAATACCTGACCTTCTTCGTATGATTTACCTGCCCCTACACAACATGGTCCGCCCAGGTGCGTCACACTAATACACGCACCTCTCTCTCTCTCTCTCTCTCTCTCTCTCTCTCTCTCTCTCTCTCTCTCTCTCTCTCTCTCTCTCTGTATAGTTGTAGGACTTTTCCCTCACGTCTCCATCCTCTTGAATATACTCGTCTCCAGATTTCTACCTCCATACGTTCTCCCTCCTTATCTATCTTGCTATTATGACTTTACCTCACCAAACCGCCAACGGCAATTAATTGGTCAATATTTCATTATAACAAAGTAGTATAAGGACGTATCGAATAAATAAAACAGGAGTATCAAGACAAGGACTCACTTGGTCACCTCTTCGAAATATATTGTTTATGCTCCTACTGTTATATTCACTCTTTAAGGGAGCGACTTGTGGTGTGGGCTTTTTTAATCCACCATTTTTTTTTCTGTCCCTGTCCTGCTCTTTAACACAACCCAAAACAACACAACACACACACACACAATAAAAAAATGACATGGATCAAAGTTTTTGGTACCTCCTCTGATTATTCCTACTGGCTGTCCACTCACAAAACACCAAGGATTACAGTGTGTGTGTGTGTGTGTGTGTGTGTGTGTGTGTGTGTGTGTGTGTGTGTGTGTGTGTGTGTGTGTGTGTGTGTGTGTGTGTGTGTGTGTGTGTGTGTTCTACTTACTACCTCCTCTTGATACTAAAATAGTGCTTTTTTTCTTAGTATTTTTCTTCCTGTATATATCAATGTGTCTCAACGTGGTACAGTGTGAGTCTTCAGAAATAGTAACTACCTTTTTATCTATCTCCCTTTCTTCCCTTTCCTCCTTCCTTTGTAAATGCTGATTTTTTTTTTTTGTAACCTTTCTTTTCTCCTTCCTCCGCTCGGCTTTGTTGTTGTTGTTGTTGTTGTTGTTGTTGTTGTTGTTTGTCTTTTTGCCATTCTTTCATCCCCCTCTTCTTTCTCCTCTTGGCTTTGTAGTACGGGATCCTTCTAGGAGGTGTGTGTGTGTGTGTGTGTGTGTGTGTGTGTGTGTGTGTGTGTGTGTATGTGTGTGTGTGTGTGTTCTGGGGGAATTGTAACGTATCCTCAGGTATATAAAAAAAAAAAAAAAAAAAAAAAAAAACATAAAGGAAGGTTTTCACAGCAGCCACACAAAATTTACACAGTTTGCTGCTTTCCAGATAAAATGTTCAGTTACTCACGATGAAATTATGAGGTCGATGAAATTATGAGGCCCCAAAAGTCTCACCCTTGGATTTACGAGAGACGTATTTTTGGTGTTACTGGAGACATTATTTGTGAGAGAATGATTCCTTCTGGACATAATAAAAAAAATAATAATAATAAACAAATAAATAAATAAATAAATAAAAATAAATTAAGAACTCACTAATCTACGAAAAAAAAAAAAAAAAAAAAAATCGCCATGATGACTAAAACAACGTTCAATTCCCTGAAAACTGTAAGAAATAAAATGTTCCTTCTTGTGATTTGCTCAGCTAGGGAGAGAACATTAATGGCATAAATAAGAAATGACAATACCAATATGAAAATCTACGAAAAGGAAAGGAAACTCATGGAATCGATCTGGACTGAAGCAGAGTCTCCCCGATGATTAAACATTGATATAGTGGCTTCTGGAAATAACTCCAGTACATTTTCCAAGTAATATTTGCAAAAGTATATATTGCGAGTCCATCGAGACGCTCCTGTGATAATGCAAGCAGGGATAACACACTGAACAAAGCGAGAGGCGGTGGCAATGTACGCGAAAATAAAACGAGAATAAGTAACGGAAGGAACAACATGAGAGAGAGAGAAGCGCAAAGAAAAGTAGAGATTTCTTCCCCGTGATGGATCAATTTTACGTATTTTTATCACCAACATTGCCTTGAGTTCCTTGGCACGCAACATTCCACGCGAGGTAAGGCGAGGAAGAGGAGCAGAGAGGAAGGTGGAAGTTTGCATGAAGGATCGATATTTTTGCCAGAAACTGATGGAAAATTTGGTAAGCGGTTGAGCGGGAAATCAATGGGTGGACGTTAAAGGTGAGGTTGCCTGCGTTTCATGTTTCCGGTCTTGTATTGTGTTGTCAGTTTGTTTTCCATAATTGTTTTTTTCGCTTCAGGATGCAGAGCCTTTGTTTTCCATTTTCTAGTTTTGCGCATTTTCCAGTTTGTTTTGTTTTCCACCTTTGCTTCTGTTCTGTTTCTTTTTCATTTATTTACTGATATTCTCATGTGTTATTCACGTTTGTTGAGACCGCACCATTTCATTTCTTATCTTTTCTCTCTTCGTCTTCCTTCCTGTCACCTCAGGTTTGTTCCTTTGTTAGATTTATCAGTATTCATCACTACAAGCACTAGTATTATTGATTTATTTGTTATTTTCAATTCTTATTGCTTATCTCTATTACTGACATGAAAAAGAAAAACAATTAATGTATCAGACATATATATATTTTCATTGTTTAATCATACTTCTGACAAGAAAGAAAGTGACAGACAGTAGAAATTAAAAAAAAAAGGAAACACGGAAGAAAATGCGAGACTTTACACATAAAAAGCCACATTTATTGATTATCATCTATTCCTAACGCTGACGGGAAAGAAAGTGACAGACAAAGGAAATCACTGTGAATATACAACTTTATGGAGGAAAAAAAAAAAAAGCAAAGGAAACATGATAGAACACGTGAGACTTTACACACATGAAAAAGTAAATAAATAAATAAATAATAATGCAAATAAAATCACCGTCAGAAAATACAAAATACTGTCTTTCTTCTCGCAGTCCTTGTAGTTCTGTCTGGCGGTTCACCTTCCTGTGTCTTCCTGAGGCAGAACTGGACCTTCCATTTTTGCTGACTTTGATCTTTTTAGTTATTATCTGACGTGAATAAATACATCTCTCAAGTTCTGAATTATCTCTTTTTTTTTTTTTCAGTGGGCCTTACTTTCTTATAATTTTTTGCTCCCCTTGGCCAGTGCCCCTATCATATAAAAAAAAGACTGTACCTACTTCTTGTCCTGCAGTGAAAAAAATGGATGATGATGATGATGATGATGATGATGATGATGATTATGGTGATCCAGTTCCTTATCTACCTATCCATCCATCTGTCAGCCAGTCGGAGTATGTGTCTATCTACCTGTGTTTACCTGTCTTCATTCTTTCTATTTACTGGGAAGGCAAGAATCAGAACAAGTCTTTCCATCACTTTTTTTTTCTTTCCCTTGTGGACTTGCTTTGAAACTTTTCTTATGCACTTCTTTACGCTCTCTCTCTCTCTCTCTCTCTCTCTCTCTCTCTCTCTCTCTCTCTACTCTCTCTCTCTCTCTCTCTCTCTCTCTCTCTGGTTCGTTCCCACCACCGCTGCGAAAATGGAGGTACACTGAATTCTGATGCAAGTTTTTCTACTCGATCAAATAGCAAAACTTTTTCTTTATGTTTGACCTGAAATACAAACTTTACTTCAACGTCTTTATCTGCAGAGTTTTCCGTGATTGATTCTATAGAAAGCAGTAAGATGTAGGTAGATCAGTTCCTGTCAGCTAACTGAAAACCAAGACAAAATTAAAGTTACTTACGAAATTACTGATGGATGGAAAGAAAGAGGTCATACAGCTTAGCCAAAATACTTGAAAATTTGTTGACATTTTAAGACTACAACAGTGAGGTCATAAGGCGCCTGAACCTTTAAAAAAACATGAAGGCAAAATAGCCCATGCAAACACCGCCCTGCTTCGTCTAGGGTACAACGCAATGAAATTTTACAGATGGAATGCAAAAATCTCCGAAGAGAGCGCGCGCGGGATGACTAAACCACGACCACCTGATATTGTTTATGCAAAGCCAATGGTAAAATACACTCAGCCCGCGGAGGGAAAGGCGCGGGGAACACCGGGGGATCTGAGGGCAAAGTGGTGAGGCGCAGGAAGGATCAACCTCAAACCTCCCACCACAATATTGAAGCGAAAGCCAAACGTCGTATATTCGGAGGTCCCGTCGGGCGACGCGGCTTCCACCAGCTCCATGCGGCTCCCCTGCGGCTCCCAGCGGCTCCTAGTCTCCGGTGAGGCAGTGGCGAGATCTTGCTTTCTCTGGTCACGCCTTTCTCATTTCTTCTCCGACAGAGGGAGCGAGGGAGCCGAGTGCCACCTGATGTTATTTGGGTTTTAGTTTGCTTTCAGGGAGGAATGAGAAAAATAATGTCTCCTCCTCTTCTTCTTCCTCCTCCTCCTCTTCCTTCATCTCCTCCTCTTCGTCGCTGTTGTTCTTGTCTCTTCTTTCTCTTTTGCCTCTTTTCTTCTCCTTTCTTTTACCTGTTTTTCTTTTTGCTCTCAATGGTTCTCTTCCTTTTTTTTGTTTATTTGTTCGTTCGTTGGTTTGTTTGTCTTTTCTCTCTTTTGTTGGTGTTGTTGTTGATGATGTTGCTGTTGTTGTTGTTGTTGCTGTCGCTTCTTGTTCTTGTTCTTCACACGGAGACATAAGTGTAGCCAGACACGCACCTTGAATAT
>NC_087176.1:9800000-9907500 GCF_035594125.1 Scylla paramamosain
GGCGGCAGAGAACCGTAATTTATAAAAGACTTTCCCTATAATGTCTGAAAAAGAGTGAAAAAAGTGTCAGATCTCCGACACTGAGAAAAAAGGAAAAATATTGACTTACGTAACGGATTTCTGGGGCTATTTCTTGTTTCCCTCGGCCAATCTAGAGAGGTTTCTCCGGTGTGTCAAAGTTAGGAAGTAATTGACCCGCTGAGAGGATGTGTGATAGTCTCTTTCTCTGCCTCCCCCCCTTCTCTCTCTCTCTCTCTCTCTCTCTCTCTCTCTCTCTCTCTCTCTCTCTCTCTCTCTCTCTCTCTCTCTCTCTTTATGTAGGAAGGACGCTGGCCAAGGGCAACAAAAATCCAATAAAAAAATATGCCCACTGAAATGCCAGTCCCATAAAAGGGTCAAAGCAGTGGTCAAAAATTGATGAATAAGTGTCTTGAAACCTCCCTCTTGAAGGAATTCAAGTCATAGGAAGGTGGAAATACAGAAGCAGGCAAGGAGTTCCAGAGTTTACCAGAGAAAGGGATGAATGATTGAGAATACTAGTTAACTCTTGCGTTAGAGAGGTGGACAGAATAGGGGTGAGAGAAAGAAGAAAATCTTGTGCAGCGAGGCCGCCGAAGGAGGGGAGGCATGCAGTTAGCAAGATCAGAAGAGCAGTTAGCATGAAAATAGCGGTAGAAGACAGCTAGATATGCAACATTGCGGCGGTGAGAGAGAGGCTGAGGACAGTCAGTTAGAGGAGAGGAGTTGATGAGTTGATGATACTCGTTTACTACAGTTAAATCTTGCTGTGTCATGTATCTTTCATATTTGGGTAATTGAGCATGTCAAATGAGGGTAAAATGGATTTTCTATGATCGCTGGTAAGTTTGGTACGAGTGTTACAATGATTAAAGATGTGGTTTTCATCTCAGATGACTGGATACACGCTTTAAGACTCAGAATTCAATGTGATGTCTATTCATAGGTAAAAAAGACCGTCGCCTTGAAGAAAAACAATGTGAAGTTATATTGAGATACATTTAGCGGTAGTTTGTCAAGGCGCCGCTAGATGTAATTGGCTGGTATTCTGTGCCGGGTGTGTAGCAACGCCCCTTCATCGTAGTTATTGTTATTATCATTATTTTCCTTCAGTTGAAAGAGTAAAAAGAATAATTCTAATCCACGTTCCCCACGAACCCACGCAATCCCCCCACCCCACCCACACACACACACACGCACGCACGCACGCACAGTCTCGCATTATCCAGCTGGATTTACAGAGCCAGTGGCCGAATGTGGAAACGAGGACCCAAAATGGATATTGTCTCCACTTCTTCCGTGCAGCATTTTAGTTAGCTTTTCCTCTGTCTGTCTATCCCTCCCTCCCTCCCTCCCTCCCTCCCTCCCTCTCTCTCTCTCTCTCTCTCTCTCTCTCTCTCTCTCTCTCTCTCTCTCTCTCTCTCTCTCTCTCTCTCGTTCTTATTGTCTTTCTCTGTAACCACTACGTTTTTTCCCGTTTTTTTTTCTTTCGTTTCCTGTCACTCGCTCATTATTCTCTCTCTCTCTCTCTCTCTCTCTCTCTCTCTCTCTCTCTCTCTCTCTCTCTCTCTCTCTCTCTCTCTCTCTCTTCCACTTCATCCTTCCTTATTTTTCTTTCCCTTTTCTCGTGAAGTGTGTGTGTGTGTGTGTGTGTGTGTGTGTGTGTGTGTGTGTGTGTGTGTGTGTGTGTGTGTGTGTGTGTGTGTGTGTGTGTGTGTGTGTGTGTGTGTGCAATTTTCTTTTCAATGTTTTTCTTTTCTTCTTAGTGCGTCTCTTGCATTTTCATTGAATTCTCTTTCTCTCTTTATTTTCTTCATCTATCTCTCTATCTATGCGTCTATCAATCATCTATCTATCTCTCAGTTTATCAACGTACCTACTAATATTTCTCGTTTATTCCTGTCTTTATCCACTACACCTTTATTTTACTTCCCTTCCTACTTCCTTACTTTATTCTCTTACTTGTTTACTTTGAGGAAGCATAAGGGAACAGAATAACAGAGTAATTACCAAAGAGATATCGAGGTAGAATATATAAAAAATTTTTTCCTCGTTTTCCTTTAATTAAATAAAAAAGAAAATGGATGAAAACTTGTACTAATGCTCATTATGTGTCTTTGGTTCATAAATGTGTCTCTGGTTCTTAAAATGTGTCTTTGGTTCTTCAAATGTGTCTTTGGTTCATAAATGTGTCTCTGGTTCATAAATGTGTCTCTGGTTCTTAAATGTGTCTTTGGTTCTTAAATGTGTCTTTGGTTCTTAAAATTTGTCTTTGGTTCTTAAAATGTGTGTGATTCTTAAATGTGTCTTTGGTTCTTAAAATGTGTCTTTGGTTCTTAAATGTGTGGTTTTGGTTCTTAAATGTGTGTCTTTGGTTCTTAAAATGTGTCTTCGATTCTTAAAATGTGTCTTTGGTTCTTAAAATGTGTCTTTGGTTCTTAAATGTGTGTGATTCTTCAATGTGTCTTTGGTACTTAAAATGTGTCTTTCGTTCTTAAATGTCTTTGGTTTTTAAAATGTGTCTTTCGTTCTTAAAATGCGTGTGGTTCTTAAGTGTGTCTTTGGTTGTTCAAATGTGTCTTTCGTTCTTAAATGTGTCTTTGGTTTTTAAATGTTTTTCGTTCTCAAAATGTGTCTTTGGTTGTTAAAAATGTGTCTCTCGTTCTTAAATGTGTCTTTGGTTGTTAAAATGAGTACCTCTTGTTCTGAAATGTGTGTCTTTGGTTCTTAAATGTGCAGTAATGGATATAAGACGTTTTGAGCATAGAGGGGCAATATTCACCTTCTTTAAATGACTGAACAGATACAAGAACGCGAAGAAAAAAGAAGAGAGAGAGATTTTCTGCGAGACACTCTGAGCTGATCCACTTGAAGTGTTTAAAGCTGAGAGAGAGAGAGAGAGAGAGAGAGAGAGAGAGAGAGAGAGAGAGAGAGAGAGAGAGAGAGAGAGAGAGAGAGAGAGAGAGAGAGAGAGAGAGAGAGAGAGAGAGAGAGAGAGAATAGATACCTACGACTATACATTACATTATATATCAATTAGTGATGCAAATACTGAAATAAAAGTCTCACACAGGCAATATATACATTTCACGTCATTCATTAACTTACTATTAATGTATTTTGACGGTAGAATTCATAATAACCCGGTAAACTTAACTTAAAGATGAAGCGAGACACGGGGCAAAGAGGCAGAAGGAATTGTGTGGCTGGGAGAGAGAGAGAGAGAGAGAGAGAGAGAGAGAGAGAGAGAGAGAGAGAGAGAGAGAGAGAGAGAGAGAGAGAGAGAGAGAGAGAGAGAGAGAGAGAGAGAGAGAGAGAGAGAGAGAGAGAGAGAGAGAGAGAGAGAAAGGAAAAAGATAAGGAACGTGAGGGATCTATTAAGAGAACGTGGAAAATCAGTCAGAGGGCGATCGAGGGAAGATGCAGAGTGGAGACGGAGAGAGGGACGTCCAGCAGAGTTGCAAAGAATGAGAACATGATTAAATGAAAGAGAACATTTGGAGAGGACTTGTGTGTGTGTGTGATGTCAACTCTGGCACTCTGACACGGTGAAGAAAGAAATACAAGAAGAAGAAGAAGAAGAAGAAGAAGAAGAAGAAGAAGAAGAAGAAGAAGAAGAAGAAGAAGAAGAAGAAGAAGAAGAAGAAGAAGAAGAAGAAGAAGAAGAAGAAGAAGAAGAAGAAGAAGAAGAAGAAGAAGAAGAAGAAGAAGAAGAAGAAGACGAAGAAGAAGAAGAAGAAGAAGAAGAAGAAGAAGAAGAAGAAGAAGAAAGAGAAGAAGAAGAAGAAGAAGAAGAAGAAGAAGAAGAAGAAGAAGAAGAAGAAGAAGAAGATGAAGAAGAAGAAGAAGAAGAAGAAGAAGAAGAAGAAGACGAAGAAGAAGAAGAAGAAGAAGAAGAAGAAGGTGACTACGCAGGAGAGCAAATATGATTCTCTCTCTCTCTCTCTCTCTCTCTCTCTCTCTCTCTCTCTCTCTCTCTCTCTCTCTCTCTCTCTCTCTCTCTCAAACGCAAACACAGAATCCACGGCAAAAGAAGAAAAATCACAACTTTGAGGGAAAACACACACACACACACACACACACACACACACACACACACACACACACACACACACACACACACATGAACCAAAAATCTGTACATGCATAGAAATAAAAAAAAAAATTAATAATAATAAGTAAATACACAAAATAAAAAAAAAAAATAAATAAAATAAAATGTTCGCTGATGACGTGGGAAGATTATCAGTGTGGGCGGGAAGGAAATCTTTTCAGCGAGTGTTTCTGCGGAAAATTCAGAGGTTTGATGATACTGGAGGGGAAGGAGTGTGCCAGTTAGCGGTAATGATGACACACGGCGGCATCACTCGGACCCGTAATGGCCACCTGTCAACGTCCCGAGGCTCCTGCTGTGGGATACGAGGTCACCCTAGCCTCAGGTCACCATGGGCAGGAGTGACCGGTGATATGTGACTTCAAGCTTTTTTTTTTATCTATTTTTTTTTTGTGATATGCGACCGAAGATTTTTTTTTTTTTTTGTGACCATTTTTTTTTTTTGATGCGAGCTTTGAGAGAGAAAAAAAAAAAGAAAGAAAACTCAGAACTGACCGTCGTCTTTTTTTTAAGGGGGATATGTGACCTCAGACTGCCTTTTCTTCTTCTTCTTCTTCTTCTTCTTTTTTTGTGATATTTTGTAAGTGGATAAGAAAAGAATTTGGTCAGTCAGTCAAAAACTCACTCCGGGAAGAGGCGTTGGTGAAGAGATAACGAAACACTTCATAGCAATAAAACAGTGGGGCGTGAAAAGTGTAAGCGGTAGTAGTAATAGTAGTAGTAGTAGTAAACGGGTATATGCCTTTGTAACGGTTCCTATTTCCCTCTTCGCCAGTATTTTTTATTTCTAGATTAAAGATTTTTGTCTTTCGTTCCACAGCCTGGCAATTATTTTTTTTCTTGCTTCTTTTCTGTTTCTGTAGCGTCATCTTGGCTAGAATTTCTCCTTTATTTTCTACACAAGGTTGATGCAATGTTGGTTCTTCTGCTCACATGTCGCTGTACGTTGGACAATACAGCTTGCCTCACTTATTCTGTATTTTCTCCTTGCTATGACGTCAAGTCTTTCCAGAGGGAGGTTTCAAAACACTTATCCTCCGTTACTTGATATTTCTATTAGCAATCTTACCTAAAATTTTTGTTCCCGTTAGCCAGTGACCCTTTTACATGTATATACAAAAATATATAAGTGTGTTCTCTATCTTTAATCTGTTATTCACAAGAAGGACATGCCGTATTCTTCCCATGATGCTTTTTCCTCCAATTTAATGAACATCCGCCTGGGGTTTGGTGTCTGGAGGCTCACAGAGGGACAGGCTGCATAACGTTATCTGACATAGGAGGTGTGAAGCTGTACGTAAATAGCTCGGTGAGTGATGGAGGCGACAGGGAAGGGATAACGAGGAGGCAGATAAAGATAGTGGGAGCCATAATTAATACATGAGGAAGGAGTAACGAGGAGACTATGGAAAATAAGCGCCACAATTGATAGGTGGTAATGAGGCTGAGAAAGATAGAAAAGTCTTAGCTAATAAATGTGAATAAGGAGAGGAATAACGAAGCGGTAGAGAAGAATAGGCGGCTTCATTAATATGTGGTAAGCAGCATGGATGAACGTAACCTAACTTAACGTAACCTAACCTAAGGAAGCAGAACAGAAACAAATGACAGAATTAAGCGATAATAAAGAATGATATGGGAAGAGATAAATGGAAGAAAGAAAACATCCTTAATACGTATTATATGTAATCAGAAGTTATTTGTGTATTAATCATAAATAAAATGTCTGAAGGGAACAGTGATCAAGATATATTTTCTAGCCTTATGACTCAGAATATATATATATATATATATATATATATATATATATATATATATATATATATATATATATATATATATATATATATATATATATATATATATATATATATATATATTTTTTTAACACTAATTCAACAGGTATAGTTTTCAAGTTTACTTTTTATGTAGGTGGTCTGGCCAAGGCATACAAAAAGGTAAAAAAAAAAAAAAAAAAAAAAAAAAAAAAAAAAAGGGGGGGGAAAGAAAAAAAAAATGCCCACAGAAGTACCAGACTTTAAAGAACAGACTTCAAATGAATGATATAATACTTGAAACCTCCCTCTCATTTATTCACACGTACATTTCTCTTCATATATTTGTGAGCTCATGGATGTTTAGATAATTTTCATACAACAGAAAGTTGCGAAAGGTCATTGATTCATGTGAGGGATGCAAACCGGAGCTGCCTTGCGTAGGTCACCTGGCTGGCATTATGAATTCTCCTTATTTCCTCGCGTTCTTATGTCCTACTCACTTCCGCTTGGGTTACGGTGCCCTTCACTCGCCCCTCCATAAAGGAAATTTTTGTTCCCTCCTCTACGTCAGGCTATGTTCGTCATTCATGTTGGAGTGGATATAAACGTCCAGCCGCCGCCCCACGTCTGCCAATACTGTGGACACGTGTCGGTGCTGAAATAGGGCGAGGTGGAGTCATGCAGGGCCTCCTTTCCTTAGTGTTATGACTCTCACGAAGCGGCGCCTTGTGTTTGTCAACTGTTTTTCTTGCTTCGTATTCTATTCCGTCTACAGTGACATTTGTGTATTTTCTGGCTAACTGTAACGTTTTCTGTTTATCGAGTTGTCTGTATAAGTAAAACAAGTATATGGGAATTTAGAAGTGATAAAAAGCTGGGTGAGGACAAGATAACGCGAGAAAAAGAGAGAAAACACGAAAAAAATAAAAACGAAAGAAACAATAATAATACACGAGACAATAATAAAGAACACGATAAGTCACGAGAAAAAAATATGAAAAACGAAAACAAAATCACAGGACAACTAAAATATACGAGATACAAGAAGTCGAGTGAAAAAAAAAAACGAAAACACGAAAACACAAGAGAAACAAGAGACAACACTAAAGAACATGCGAAAACATAAGAAGACACGATAAAAAAAACTAACAACAAACACAAAACAATGAAAAAAAAAGGATAAGACACAAATATACTGAAAAAGCACAAGAATATTTAACAAAACGCCAAAAATGCAGTTTTAAGACAAATTTCAGATAGGGCTGTTAGAAGACACGTCAGATATGAAACGAGAAGAAAGAAAATATAAGAAAAGAAGAACAAATGTATAAGTGAAGAGAAAAGAAGAAAGAAAATATGAGAAAAAGAAGAAGAAAAAGATAAGAGGAAAGAAGAGAAGAAAAGGAAAGAAGATACGAGAAGAGAAGAAGAAAAGAAAAGAAGATATGACAAGCGAAGAAAAGGATGGGAACTCACAGAACAATTCAAGAGTGTTCCTTGTTGACGCGAGAGACACTTCCTCTTGGGACGGGAGAGAGAGGGAGAAGAGCAGACCTTGCCTACATCTTCATCCCCACAATTCTCAAATCTCCAAGTCTTGCTTTATAAAGACACTCCATTCATATAACTTGCTTTCTCTTCGTCAATTTTAAACCTGAAATGCGAACAGCTTCTGACTCTTAAAATATGCTCGTCTCTACACCATTCATATTTTCCAGCCCGTCCGCGCTTCATTAAAGAAACGTTCTGTTATATCATTTTTACATACAACTCGCTACTATGTCTATTATTTTTTACCTTCGTTGTTGCATTCTGGAAACTTCAACCCTCTTAGGCAGACTCGTTTCTACAATACCAAGCTTTATCCTGCTCTCTTCCAGTCTTCCAATCACTGCTGCACTAAGACGGCAGTTCTTACGTACAGCTCATTCTATAAATTTCACTCTTTCTGACAGACTCGTTTCTACAACTCTCCACTCTCCCAGTCACTGCTACACAAGACGTTCTATTCTTATACACAGCTCGCTCTCTATAAATTCCACCCTTTCTGACAGACTCGTTTCTGCAACACCAATCTTTATCCCGCTACTCTTCCACTCTACTCTCCCAGTCACTGCTACACAAGACGTTCCATTCTTATACACAGCTCTCTCTCTCTGTATATTCCACCCTGGTTGCTGCATGCAGGAAACAAGCGGCGGTAAATCACGCGTTAAAAATTTTTACAAGAAAATCATACATGATACTCGTAATCTGTCTTGTGTATAGCGACTTTATCCTTTTATTCCCATGCACCGAGTTACCTGCATGGGGCGGCTCGAGGGATCCTATATAAAGCACAACTCGGATTTATGGGCCATAATTCTGGACATAATTACCCAGGGAGTCGCCATCAAAGCCATCAGACGGTATTTTTAGAGCCTCGGTCCCCGCCGCTCACGCTTCTGAAGTGAGTGAGGAAGGTAATTTTCCTTTTCCCGAGGCCACTTACTTTCCCGCGGGTGTGCGTAAGTAATGTCCTCTATAACTTGTGCCCATTAATATGTCAGCCTATTTTTTTAATGTCCCGGAAATATATATTCGTATTTCCTTCCCATATTCGTGCCTTCCTACAAATCAGAGAAGGGTCACGTGTGTGTGTTGGGTGCAGCCTTCAACGTCTTCTCTACTCGTAATTTGCGTCCATTAAAATGTCAGACTACTTTTTTCTCATACGTTCTGGTAAAATATATTTGCATTTTCTTTCCATATTCGCATCCTTCCATAAATCAGTGAAGGGTCACGGGTGGGAGTGTTGAGTGTAGTTCAGTCTGTCCTCAAGGTCTTCTACGCTCGTAACTCGTGCGCATTAACACGTCAGCGCACTTTTTTTTTTTTAAATGTCAAGAGAGCACATTTTCTTCCCCGCAATCACGGTTAAAAATGATGAACAAGGTGCTAGGTGTTGAGCAAAGCCTCCAGCTTAATCATTAAAAAAATCTCATTGAGTCAGAATCTCCTTACAAACACGAAGGCGTGAAACAAACTTAAAAAAAAACGAACAGCTGCATTGGTAGAAAATAAAAAAAAATGCAAATATCACTGCTTTTACAGATAAATTAATGTGTGGATCAACATTTATTGCGAAGCTGATAAATGTTTTCGCTCATCTGGGCGCTGACACTGAGGGATTGCTTGCTGGAATGTGATTAAGAGGAAATAAGAGGGAATGGAAAGCTGAATTCTTGTGCTAACGATTGCGGTTTTGCGTTGGCAAGATGGATGACGGGAGCTGTTCAGACGGAGGAGGAGGAGGAGGAGGAGGAGGAGGAGGAGGAGGAGGAGGAGGAGGAGGAGGAGGAGGAGGAGGAGGAGGAGGAGGAGGAGGAGGGGGAGAAAGAGAAGGAAGAGGAAGAGGAAGAGGAGGAAGAGGACAAGGAAGAGGAAGAGGACAAGGAGGACAAGAAAGAGGAGGAGTAGGAGGAGGCCAGAGAGGCTGGGAGGTTTTGTAAAACTAGGACAGAGAGGCTGAAATATGCAAGGACTTTAGTGGTGACAGTCTTAAGTTCCCTCTCTAAGTTGAAAATAATGTGACTTCCATTACTTAGTTAGGCACTCAGAAAGGTAAGGTGAGGCACAAAGGTGTTGGAAAGCTATCCCTTTCATTTACCTTTCTCTTCCCCCCCTCTCTCTCTCTCTCTATCCCCTTTTCAGTGTGAGAGCCATTAATTAGAAGATACTTAGGAAGGTCAGGTCAGGTCATGTAGGTGTACAAAAGGTGTAGCTTAGAAAGAAGTCATGTTTTTCTTTACTCTTTTTTCACTCTGATTTAATTTTTTTTTCCATCTCATGTTACGTTTCTCATCATAAACCATCCATCCCCCTCCTCCTCCTCCACCTCTCCCTCCTCCTTCTCCTTCTACAAATCCACTATAAGACAAAAACATCCTGTAACCTTGTCTACTCACCTGCGTCATCTGCCTGTCTCTTCCATGCCACTCGAGAAAGACTAGATGGAAAGGTGAGACCAAAAGTTTCTACCTCGTCACATCTTTCCATTTAAATCCTCCTGAAGAGCACACACGAATCCTTCATAACCTTCATAACCTAAGCCACACACGACCGATGTACTGTCTTTCACGATGACTCAGAGGCACCACATACACGAGGAGGTTGAGAAAATTAACCCCGAGTAGCTGCTACAATCCAACCTCATCTGGAAACCCATTACCAGAACCATCAAGGCGACTGGCTAGCGCTCAGCCAAAGCAGCAACGAGGAGTCTCTCAGCCACGATCACGCGGTAAGATATTGATGTAGGCTCCCACACTACATCCCGCGGCACTACAGGGGAACATTACAGGCTAAGAGCGAGGAATGGGGTCTGATATTACTTCTGTCTGTTTCGGTTTTGTGAGAAATGAAAATAAGTTCTTGTATAGACATGAAGATATTAAGTGTTTTCTCTTCTTAGGTCACGAAGTAAGAGTGAGGAATAGGATTTGAAATTGTGTCTATTGTGTCTGAAAAATGAGAGAAAGTACTCGTATTGACATGAAGACATTACCTGCTTCATCTTCTTACGAGATCACGAAGTAAAAGCAAGGAACAGAATCTGATTATGACCTGTTTCTTGTGGTTTTGCAAGACGTGTGAAAAAAAAAATACTTCTATAGACATGAAGATATTACCTACCTACTCCTCTCTGGAAAACACGAAATCAAGGCGAGAAATACAATATAAAAATTACTGTTATATGCCTTGGCGTTGTCAGGGAGTTATTGAGAAATAGAGAAAAATAAGTGCATTGACAGAAACATCTTACCTGGCATTACCCTGACGACAGGTTTCTCATACCCAGTGCAGTTGTAGGCGCAAATCATGAGCTGGTAGCGAGGAAAGGGATGTTATATTACCGTAGTCTTTCATAACAGACGCCGGGAGTCGGTAAGAAGTGGAGGAAAGAGCAATGGCAGATATACATTACAGACTTATTGCAGAATTCCTCTATATTGCCTTTGGTATTGCAAGGAAAACTATTAGGTAACAGAGAAGAATAAGATCTGATGTATTTTTTTTTTTTCATAACAAGGCAAAGAGTGAAATGTGTGTGTACATAGAAAGACATTACGTGGATCATGCCTATTTAATTTTCAAGCCCATTACCTTCTTCCCGTTCCATTTCTTTATCGGAGAAGCTGATATGTTACTACTAGTGTGCAAATACTACTACAGTTATCTCTCTATGCATTAATGTAAGCGTATGCAGAATTAATACCGAAACGCCTTAGCCAAGCCAGCAAGAAAAGGTGTATAACTCAAGCTTCTCTAACTAACAGCGGGACCCAGTGATCTGTAGCATACAAGCACATCACCAGAGCGCCTCACCTGTACATCTCTACACAGTGGGGTACTCCTCATACGACATATTTAATTTAAGGGCAAAAATTTTCCTTTTTTTTATTTTGCATACGATGGCTAACTTGTCATTGCAACCAACTCATCACTTGGGTGAGTACAGCATTTATTTTTCTATTAATACATTTGTTATTGGTAGATACTGTTTCAAACATTGTAAAGTTTATACGCGTTTTACTGCAATTAACCCTTTCGCTGCGTTATGCAACAAATCATAGCACTGAAAAGCAATATGTGGAATCTTTATAAGCTTCTACAAGAAAGGAGATAAAGAGGAACATACTTTGCAATTTCTAGCCAGTACACTATTTGAAGATGGCTGTAAAACTAGAAAACAGGATTCAGAGTGGTCACTAATTAAGGAAACATGGGCCTGACAACAGTGAAAGGGTTAAGTGACGAAACTATTTCATTCACTTACCCACTTAATTCTTTGGATATTACGAGAATAAAGCCTTGCCATCCAATCATTCTTTCCTTCCGACGGCGATATTTGAATGGATAATGATCGCAAGCCAACGACACTAACGTACAAGCAGTGACGCAGATGGGAGAAAGAAGCGCCGGTAACCATTAGTGTGTTAGAGGGTTGGTGCAAAATTCCATGCTGGGTTTCATACTTCCACGCTCGTCCTGGTGATCGATGTGTAATCTTTCTTGCAAGCAGTCAAGGTTGGTTTTCAGTGAGCAATAGATTTCAGGGTGTAATTCAAGACGGAGCAAGATGTGCAAGATGGAAGATCCCGGATTGAGACGGATGAATGTATGCAGATTACGTGTGTGTGTGTGTGTGTGTGTGTGTGTGTGTGTGTGTGTGTGTGTGTGTGTGTGTGTTTCTATTTTCTCCTTTCATTTTCTTAGTGAATCTTGCATTTCAGCTTCGTATATTTCATTAATGTGTGTTTCATTAATCCGTAGGTCATTCTATGTGTGCATGTATGTATGTATGTATGTATGTATGTATGTATGTATGTATGTTTATAACACACACACACACACACACATAGAGAGAGAGAGAGAGAGAGAGAGAGAGAGAGAGAGAGAGAGAGAGAGAGAGAGAGAGAGAGAGAGAGAGAGAGAGAGAGAGAGAGAGAGAGAGAGAGAGAGAGAGAGAGAGAGAGAGAGAGAGAGAGAGAGAGAGAGAGAGAGAGAGGCAATCACACCCACCATTCCCCCAGTACCAAGAGATCTAACCTCCATTCTAAGAAAATTAATTAGCTGCATAAGATAATTTGCGTTTCGTGTAGCCGCCAGCAGCCAGTTCCTCGCCGCGCGCCATTCATCGTCAGGAGAGGGCGAGGGACAGGGGTGGGCAGGGCTGGGTGCCGACAAGACTCCCCGGTATTGGTTTGCCAAGCTGCCAACACCACCAAGTTACCGCCTTACAATATGACCTCCAGCTAACAAGGGACTTTCACCGCGTTGGCATCAGTGGGTGTGAATCTTGTTTCTCTATGTATGTTTTTTTCTCTCTCCGTATCTTATCCTTTACTTATTATTTACTTGTTTGTCTATGCGTATATTTCTGTATGATAGATGAATGCTAGGGTCGTCTTTTTTTTATATAGTTTTTAAATGAGGGTAATGTATTTTATTATATTTAGAACTTTATCGTAACTCTTCCGTCCTCTTCATTAGGGTTTTCTCAGCGGCTCTTCCGTCTCATTATCTCTATCGTTTCTTCATCAGACGTCTAGGTGATGTACTATACTGATAAACTACAGGGACTATCTCTTGCTCTGTCTATCTTCGTATCTGTCCATCTGTCAGTCACTGAGTACGTGAGTGTGTGTGTTTGTTCTCCTTTTTCTGTTTCTCTCTGTATCAGTCTGTCTGCCTGTAAGTGAGAATCTGTCTGTGTGTGTTGTGTCTGTCTTTCTGTCTGTCTATCTGTCTGTTCTGTCTGTCTGTCTATCTCTGTCCCTACATTAATGGCACCTCTTAGGACTGAAATGTGATAACGTGGTGTCCTTTCTGTATATAATTTTTCTGTATATTAATAAGAATCAACGCAGTGCAGTGTTAGCCTGTATAAATAGTACCTTTTTATCTATTTTTTCTCCCCTTCCGCCTCCCTTTCCGCTTCATTGGCTTACTGTCACTCATTCCTCCTCTTCTTTCTTATTCCTCTTGGCTGTGTAATACTGTAGACATCTAAGACTTCTTTTTCTCTCCCTCTCTCAATCTCTATATTTTTCTTTTTCTTTTCTTTCAAGGTTCTCATGTGGCCGTGTTTTATGTGATGTATATTTTCCGCCTAATTTTCAGCGTTATTTTCTTCACATTCCTCCACCAGCAGGTTAAAGTCACGCGTACAATATTTTCGCTTCTTTGAGCACAACAATCATATATCAGAAAGTGCTGGCGTGGATTTTTCTTTCTTCATACCGCAAGAAAATAAGTAGGTGGACTCTCTCTCTCTCTCTCTCTCTCTCTCTCTCTCTCTCTCTCTCTCTCTCTCTCTCATGTAATGCGATGATAAATGGAAGCTGAAGTAGGTGATATTTTGTTGTAGTGATATTGTAACTCGTGTCCCTGTCTTTGTCTCCATTATTCCATGTCTTTTTTTTATGTCTTATTTTGTCTAACAGTTCCTCCCCACTCTCTCTCTCTCTCATACATAAGTAATTTGCACTCCCAGGGGGCAAAATGAGCAGCCAAGAAAGAAAAGTTCCTCTGTACACCGTGAGGAGGGCGAGACGGCTGGCACACCGCGCGGCTCGCCACACCCGCATTCAATACCTGTAGTGTGGCGCGCGTGCCTTTATTAGATTTTAAAGAGTTACTCCTCAAAACAGTTTTCTATTAATATAAGGTAAAATGAAGAAAACAAAGGCCTGAATACATAAAACTTTGTTAATTCTGTGTTTTCCCACGCCCTCCTTCACTCCTCGGTAGTATAGTGGTTAGTATCCCCGCCTGTCACGCGGGAGACCGGGGTTCGATTCCCCGCCGGGGAGGCCAATGTGTTTTTTTCCTTTTCCTTTTCAAGTACCTGCATATCTTACACTGACATTCGGAGTACATTACATTATATTGTATTAACAACAAAAAATAACAAATAGATGAACAAATTAATAACAGCATACAGACTTGGATTCAGTTACAACACTAACGAGAGAGCTTCACAGAACTCGTGAACACCCTGCTTTAATTCACATCCTGATGCTGGCGGTCCCGCCCCTCCTGCCCCGGCCCTCACCCCACAGCCCCCACCCCGCCATAGGAGCCTCCTTCACGGGGGAGGGATGCGTCGCGAGACTCATGGTTAAGGAAGCACTCCAGGTATGCAGCCCTTGGAGAGACAGTAACTCATTATTCTTCTTCCTCCTCCTCCTCTTCCTCCTCTTCCTTTTTCTCCTCCTCCTCCTTTTTCTCCTTCTCTTCCTTCTTTTCTCCTTCTCTCCCTTTTTTTCTCCTCCTCTTTCTCTTCCTTCTCCACCTTCTTTTCCTTCTCTTTCTCCTCCTCTAACTCGTCTTCCTCCTCGTATTATTACTATTACTGCTACTATTCGTTCTCCTCTTCCTCCTCATGTTGATTTAATTTCGTCTTCCTACTCGTCCTCATATTACTCCCCCTGGCAATTTGAATTTCATTCTCCCTTTCTTCCTTCCACCACCATCACCACCACCACCACCATGACAACAACATCAACAACAACAACAACAACAATAACTACTACTACTACTACTATTACTACTACTACTACTACTGCTACTACTACTACTGCTGCTGCTGCTACTACTACTGTTACTACTACTACTACTACTACTACTGCTACTACTTGTCCTCCTCTTTCCAATTAAAAAGAAGTGTTTCAGAGGTAGAGAATATAATTTTAGCCGTTCTTAGTGGCCCTTCTCGCTACATTTACTTGGCAACCTACAGTACTCCTTCCATTATTGCATAGACCACGAACACACACACACACACACACACACACACACACACACACACACACACACACACACACACACACAAATAAGTAAATAAATAAATACACAAATAGATAAATAGCTTGCGAATAAAAAATCAATAAAATAAAATAAAATGCGAATAAAAAATCAATAAAATAAAATGAAATAAACAGATTAATAAGAAAATAAGTTAAATAAGTAAATAAAAAAAAAAAAAAAAGAGCAAACAGCAGCAGACCTCTTGGCCCTTAAAAAGCTGAATGCGGCTTCGTCTATTCGTCTGCCTAAATAAGCTAATGATTCTTAATGACTTACTTGTTTATTATCCTCAGAGCAATTAAGACAGTCATTTAGCTTAGCTAGGAATACTTCTTCATTTATTATTATCGTTATTGCTGTTGCTGTTGCTGTTGCTGTTGCTGCTGCTACTGCTGTTGCTGTTGTTGCTGCTGCCGTTGTTGTTGTTGCTGTTCTTGTTTCGTTACTACTACTACTACTACTACTGCCACTATCACTACTACTTATATGACAACTAATCCTACCGCTACCGCCACTACAACAACAACAACAACAACAACAACAACAACAACTACTACTACTACTACTACTACTATCACCACAATCATCATAATTTTTCGGGGAACCCATACACTCAATTACATACGATTCCGTAATATATGGGTTCTTAGCAGACCATAAATCTTATTAGGGATAAAACACCTACTTTTCCCTCGGTTTATGTTACTCGGGCGGTGGCGGTGGTGGTGGTGGTAGTGGTGGAAGAAAGGCATGCTGGGAGAAAGGAAATGATGCGTATGAATGGGGAGATGGTGAGGCTCGCGTGTGTGTGTGTGTGTGTGTGTGTGTGTGTGTGTGTGTGTGTGTGTGTGTGTGTGTGTGTGTGTGTGTGTGTGTGTGTGTGTGTGTGTGTGTGTGTGTGTGTGTGTCGATTTCTTACATATATCATGGAGTAAGAAAAAATAAAATTATTCGCTTCCCAGGCAAACTATAATAATCGGGACAGCATTGAGATGACACATGTAAACACTAGATAAAATAATAATAAACACTAACAACCCACAAACGACGCAAATATAAAAATATAGTACTTTTTTACATCACATCTGCTTATGACGAAGATAACATGAATCTGTACTTCCGTTTATTGAGAATCGCTGTTGTGAATCTAAATACAATGAGACAGATAGACAGATAGACAGAAAGATAAGGACAGACAGACAGACAGACAAACAGACACACAAAGAAAGGCTAACATGAAGAATACCAAAGAGAAATTCACATGAAAAGAAAAAACAGACCGGCAATTGTTGAGCTGGTAAGAGAAAACTGTGTAGGAGTGTAATTTCACGTATCACGGAGAGACGTTGTGGTATTCAGGGAAGGGATGTGTGAGCAGTAAGGAAAGGAGTCTGTGGTGCGTGTTGTGTTGTGATGTGTTGTGATATTCAGACACAGTGGTGGACGACTGGAATAAACTTAATAATCATGTTGAAGGCGCTCATGTTGGAGTCAAAGGAAAACGTTAAAAGATTAGATTTATGGAAAGGGTTGATACGTAGGTTTCTACAGGTGCTTTATATAGGGATTGCCACGTGCAGGTCTGATGGCTTCGTTATGTTTCCATGTAAAAAAATAAATAAATAAATAAATAAAAAAAAAATATCTATCATGGGAAACATATGCATAGAAAAACAAATATATAATAAGTAAACGATAAGCAATAAGGAGAGAGAGAGAGAGAGAGAGAGAGAGAGAGAGAGAGAGAGAGAGAGAGAGAGAGAGAGAGAGAGAGAGAGAGAGAGAGAGAGAGAGAGAGAGAGAGAGAGAGAGAGAGAGCACACACACACACACACACACACACACACACACACACACACACACACACACACACACACACACACACACACACACACACATAGAGAAGAGGTTTGCTGCTGATTCATTATTATATAAACTTGGCGATCCATGTCCTGAATAATAGTAAAGGAAAACATATGAGATTCTGAAGACGGCGATACTCATACCTTGCAAAACCTCTCAGCCTTGGAATATTAGTGAAGAATAATATGAAAATAAGTTAATCTGGCGATGGAAAAGTAAGGTTCGTACTAAGCAGTCTGATCCCTTTCCTTTTATCTAAAACCTCTAAACTGAGACTCGTAGGGGAAAAAATACGTGTCTTATAAATGAACTGCATTACCAATTTAAATTCTAGGGTTGATATGAAAATATTCAGGTGAAAAACTTATGCCCTATGAAAAACGGAAAAGAAAGGTAGAAAGAGATACAGATGAATGAAAACGAAGGTGAATAAAAATAAACAAAAAAGAGTCAAAGATGGACAGAAACGTATACCAAAGAATGAAAAAAATACAGGAAAATAGAATACATAAATAATTAAAGACCTGTAGAAAGAAATACAAGTGAATAAAAAAAAATAAAATAAAATAAAACAAACAATAAACTCA
The DNA here is from genome assembly GCF_035594125.1 of Scylla paramamosain. Classification (NCBI taxonomy): domain Eukaryota; kingdom Metazoa; phylum Arthropoda; class Malacostraca; order Decapoda; family Portunidae; genus Scylla; species Scylla paramamosain. Next base: position 9,817,715 of record NC_087176.1, read on the forward strand.
CGGTCGCGCACCATAGAAAAATAAAACAAACACAAAGAAAGAACAACCACCAACAAACAGAATGAAACAATAAATAAATAAATAAACAAATAAAACACACAAACAACATCTTCACATCTCGAACACCAGAACACCAAACACCAACAGAGAAATAGAGCCACCAATGAGTGCACCAAGAAAGAAGAGCGAGAGAGAGAGAAAAAGAAAGAAATAAAGCGTACCAGAAAAAGCACATTAGTTTCCCCCATTCACTCCAAGGCAGCAGGTGAACAGAACACGAGGAGTGAGGCACAGGGCGGGACTTCCTGCTGCCTGATGACCATGTAGCCCTTCGTCACGCATCATTAGGCACCGCTCCGTCCTTTCACCTACAGGAGGAGGAGAAGGAGGAGGAGGAGGAGGAGTGTCAAGAACCTGAAGATGGCGGCACGAGGTTGAAGGAAGAAGGAAGAGGTGGAAGAAGAAGGTTAAAGTGAGGAAGAGTGGAGGAGAAGGTGGAATGGTAGAGAGAGATAAGGAGAGAGAGAGAGAGAGAGAGAGAGAGAGAGAGAGAGAGAGAGAGAGAGAGAGAGAGAGAGAGAGAGAGAGAGAGAGAGAGAGAGAGAGAGAGTAAATAAGGGAATGAAGGACGCTAACCGAGAGAAGAGACTTAAAGAACAAGGGGAACTATGAAAGGAATAAGAAAGGAGAAAGGAAACGAGGAAAAAAGGAACTGAAGAAAGGAGGAATGGAGAACAGGAAGGTGTACGAAGAGAGGAAGAGCAAATGACGGAGGGAACGAGTGAAGGATGGATGGTAAGAAGGTGAGAAGGAGGAAGGAGAAGAATAATGAGGGAGGTAAGGAAAGAATGAAAAGGGTGGAGAGAGACAGGGAAGGGGAGAGAAGAACATATGAATAAGGAAGGAAGGGAAGAAAACGAGCAAGAGAGAGAGAGAGAGAGAGAGAGAGAGAGAGAGAGAGAGAGAGAGAGAGAGAGAGAGAGAGAGAGAGAGAGAGAGAGAGAGAGAGAGAGAGAGAGAGAGAGAGAGGAAAATAGTGAAAGTATATATTTTCATCTCATTTGTCTCTGTTTAAAAGGGGAAAAAATACTAATAAAAATTATTTAAAAGGAAAACTCTAAATAAACAATAACGAAAATAGCAATGTACGAAGTGAAATTTAATCACACACACACACACACACACACACACACACACACACACACACACACACACACACACGAACAAACAATACATTTAGGCAGAAGCAATTTCTTCTCCCACCTTTTAGCTGAAACACGTGGCAAAGCTTTCTGTTTATCTCTTGCTGTGCAAAAGTTATAAAGCCACCCAGGCATGAACACTAAAATGTTCAATAGACTGGTGAATTTCCTTAATTACAATGTATTCCTGTGAACTTAAAGGGGACACTTTTGGGGGAGGGCAAGAGTATTATGTCAGTTTAAAATCCACTTGTTTTCACTTCAATAAAACATAAGTGGAGTATTTATTATGGGTTACTGTATCGCAATTTCCTGCTAGACATTTTTTTTCTACCATCGTCTGCAACTTATTTTTTGCAGTACAGTCTCGTAACCCACGTAATGCTACAGATAATTCACAAGCTTCATAAAAAATTACCTTTCGTTAATCAGAGAGTATATATATAATTGTAGTGCGTGAGTGAGTGAGTGAGTGAGTGATTACCTTTAAATTCTACGACTATGAAAAACTTGATTCCTAACGCTTTAACGCTTTAAACTTTAACACTTTATTATATTTGCCTTACACATTAAACTTGCAAGTAAACATTATAAACAATATGCGGAAAAAAGAAGATAAAATGCAACAAAAAATCATAACAGGAAAAGGAAATTATACGAAGAAAATATCTAAGAGTACAGTAAATGAAAAAAAAAAAAAATAATAATAACCTAATATTGTAGTACTGCAAGCGTTAAATACATAGATCAGTAGCCCACAAAATACAAAATCAACCCACTATTCTCTTTTTCTGAATATCATGTGAACAATTACTTTACAGTGCCGTGAATGCTAAGGGACGACCAGTAAAAGGGTAAGTGTGGGCTGGAGCGAGGCGGGTATTCCAGGTGTTCAGAGCGGTCAGGTGAAAGGAGCCACTTGGGAGAAGGTTAGAGCCGCGCAGGATTAAGGAATAGTCCCAACTGGCCATCGCTTTGGCCCACCAGACTAAAACCGGACTTAGCGCGACGAGACCTCCTCCACACTGCAGTCTTGAATGTGTCCATGTATCCAGGCTAATTGCTCTTTTGTCGCCGTCCTCTGTGTGCAAGACGCTCCACGTATTTCAGATGTTTTGTGGTGCGTGTGTCCAGATTAAGAGCGTGATTGTTTTCCTTTATTCCCAGTAAGTTTGTTTATAATGTGAATTTTTTGGGGAGGTTTCGTTTGTGTTCAGAACTGAGTGAAGGTTACTCTGAATTGTTCTCATACAAGGCGGTGTTTCAAGGTATGTTTGTGCTTGTGTGTTCTGATTACATTCCAGATTTTTTTTGTTTACTTTTTATCTTTTTATTTATTTATTTTTTTACGATGTGCATTTTCTGGAGGTTCGTTTCCATTTAGGCTTATTACGTATTCCTACAATGAGTTATAAATTTGTGTATAAGTCACATTGAAGCTTATTCATTGTGAACTTCCTTTCTACATCCCATTTGCTAAGTAGGACGCAGTAAGGGAGTAGAGTGAAGCAAAGCATACAGTAACATCATCTTCTAGTCAACACAAAACTCTCCACCCCCTTCTTCCTGTGAGCAAAATCCTGTTCGAGGTTAACTGGACAAACTAAATAAACTATAAATATAAAAGCGACTGAAAGAGGCAAGAGTGGTGGAGGGCAGAGAATCAGAGAATCCTTTCGTGGAATTTGTACTTTCCAAGAAGCAATATAAAGAACCAGAGGCTGTTAGGAGCATACCCTCGTGGATTCAGATTGGGGGTGCCTAAATGTGTGTGTGTGTGTGTGTGTGTGTGTGTGTGTGTGTGTGTGTGTGTGTGTGTGTGTGTGTGTGTGTGTGTGTGTGTGTGTGTGTGTGTGTGTGTAATGAAAGTGAAAAGACGTGTAAAACAGGGGAGATTATGTATGAGAGCGGCCTTTATGCTAAAAACCCGTAGGAAACTAAGCTGAAAGTTAAGAAAAGGAAAAGATTTGGTGGGTTTCCAAAAAAAAAAGAAAAAAAAAGGCGGTGGATGAAAGAGCTGCTATGAAATGAAATAAAAGACCATATAATTGATGATATAATGTAAAGATAAGAGAAGAATGGGAATTACGGTAAAGGATATTGAAAAGAGAGAAATAGATACGAGAGAAAGCGTTTAAGAATATAACTCCTAATGGCGCAAGAAGAGTGAGCGAGGGAGACTATTAGCGGAAGAGGAAAAAGCAGAGAGTGATGAAATGAAGTAAAGCGAGGAATCAGGGGAGACAAAAGAGACGCACTATTGTTATTTGTACAGAGGGACGCAATGTTGTGGAAGATTGATAAAAGAACGAGACGGGGAATGATAAGGAACGCTCGTGAAACAAAAAAAAAAAAAAAAAGAAAGGTAGAGGATTAAGAGTAAAGGGAGAAGTGATGCAAATTGAAAGAAAAATAAAAGATACGGTATTCTCAAAGGGAAAAATGTGAACAGCGCCTGAGGAGGAAATAGATACAAAGAGAGAGGTGTTTGAGGGCAAGGATAAGTAAAAAGCGCGTGAATATGATATAAAGAGTCTGAAGAACCGCCACATCCGGAATCCAATTTACAGCAGAAGTGTTCCAAAGTGTATTTTCCCCATTTTTGTTGTGTTTGTCTCAGTGTTTCAACTATTGTGTTCGTTGTCTCAATGGTTTGTGTTTAAAGTTTCAGCAGTGTTTTCCTGTGTTCTTTATTAGTACCGTTAAGCGTTAAAGCTCCTGCTCTGCTACCATTTCTCACATCCTTCCCCTCCCCCACTCCATGGTTACGAATAAACAATGCCACGATTTTGTACCTTTCCCTGTAACCGAATCTAGTCATCTGTAACAAAAATACAAAATATTCGTAAGCAATACGTAACTGGCGGCAGGGTACGAATATTGAAGATACTAACACACACTCACACCAATGACCCTACAAATCAATTAGATGCAGCAAATAAGCGTCTTCGAACCCACTGGCTCAAAAATTGACATGTAAGTGGAATTTAAGGCTATATATTCAATTTTCTCTGACATCTGCACATCTCACTATAATTATCATCTCATTATCTCACTAAATCACTTCCCGCCACTATCTCACTGTACCATCTCACCTACATTTCACATCATCATCCCATTTTGTCTTATTTATTTATTTATTTATTTTTTTCCCATTGTTCGCTATTTGAAAAGAAAACAGTGGGTAATAAATACTAAATAAATGCAGTGGAAGTGTGATGCAAGCGAGAGTTGAATTTCTAGATGTATATATAATTTCTTGACATGTCCATTAGTGTCCTTCATATATTTTCTATTTTTTTTCTTTGTGACTTTTATGGATGCGGTATTGAATAGATAAAAAAAAAAAAAATTAACGCTTGCATATTACAAAAAGTTATTGGTAAGGGCACACATAAATAATAACCAAGAGGAAACAAGAGACTAAACGGAGATCAAGAACAGGTTAATTTTTATTCCAAGTTGAGCAAGAAATAGAGAAAATCCGCGGAACTAATACTTTTGTAAAGAAGATTGAGACACAGCGCTGTGGGACGTGGGACAAAGGCTTATTCCCACACACGTAAAGACCAGCCAGGAGAGAGAGAGAGAGAGAGAGAGAGAGAGAGAGAGAGAGAGAGAGAGAGAGAGAGAGAGAGAGAGAGAGAGAGAGAGAGAGAGAGAGAGAGAGAGAGAGAGAGAGAGAGAGAGAGAGATCGTTTATTCTTACGTCCACCCATCTCCACACACACACACACACACACACACACACACACACACACACACACACACACTAGCCAAGTCACCGATCGGTCAGCCTCACCAGGTAGACCGCATCATGCTCAAACAAAATCCTGCGTGTGTCTGCTCTCGGTTCCTGCACATCAGTAGCAAGCAGCGGCCGGTGAGCGAGTCTGCTGCACGTAGCTTGGTCGGTATGTGTCCTGGTTCGGCTATAGCATTATAGTTTGCTTTCCATAATAGGATGAAAAATAAAGAGAAACATGCGCAACTCAGCCATTACAGTAAAAAAAAATAGAAAGCCAAGAGAAGAAAACTGAGGAAAAGTTTGAAGTTGTATGGAATTTACTTTATATAATTGGATAGAAAATGTGTGTGTGTGTATAACTGAAGTTAGCGAAGCAGAGAAAAGGTAAACTCTTGGACGTGTGTATATTACGTTACAACAACTAAAAAAATAAAAGATTGAACGTGTTATATTACGTTACAACAACTAAAAAAATAAAAGAACACAAAAAAAAAAAAGTATTTCCTGAAAAAAAAAACTCTTGAAACGTCCTTAAAAAAATCATCAAAGCACACAAGAAAAATGAATAGTGAGTGTTAATATCTCAGTAAATTATATAAACAAGCGGTGTGTTCTGAAGCAGAACGATATAAAGGCTGTGTAACCGGAACTGGATGGAAAGAGAAAAATACTGGAAGATCTAAAACCTTAAATGTAGAAAAACTGGATAGCAGGGAGGGAATGAAGGTGGAGGAGACTTAAAGGTGGAGAAACTGGAAGATGGGAACGGAGGAGTATAGAAAGAGCGGGGGACGGAAGTGAATGAAAATGGAAAGACTGGATGACATGGTAGAGAAAAAATGGATAGGAGGAATGAATGAAGGTGGAAAAACTGGAAGATGGACATAGTAAGGAAAGAGCGGGCGGACGGGAAGTGCTACGGATATATTAAGACTGGAAGATGGAAAGATTAGATGATATGAACTGAACGTAAAAAAAAAAATAATAAATAAATAAAAAAATAAATAAATAAAAAACAAAATAAATGAAGGCGGGAAAAGACTGGAAAATTGAGAGACAGGAAGATGGAAGAGCTGGATGACGTAGGATTTGTGAATGCAGAAAGACTGGATGAAGCGAAATAAATAAAAAATGGAAAGGCTGGAAAGTGAGAAGACTAAGCAACAAGGACTGAGAAGATGTGAAGACTACAAGACGCAGAACGAATAAAGATGAAAAAGAGAAAGGTGAAAAAAAAAAATCTGAAAAGACTGAAAAAAAAGAAAAGAGAAAAAAGCTAACCATGAACAAGCAAAAATACACACTCACCATCGCTTCCATCAGAGAGATACACACGGCTTGAACTCATACGAATATACAGAGACGCAGAGGCAGTGTTTTATTTCCAGGAACTCGCTTTTCCCTCCTGCGCGGCTTGGAGGAAGGGACGAGAGGGAACAGACTCGGTGAAAATATTGTACTTCATGGAAAAGGTTTGTGCACTGCAGCTCCTCATCCGCCGCACAATGCAAAGTGAATTTACTCCTCTCACGAAAGACTTAAAGAAAAAGGAGCCACAAGGAAAGTTGAAAGAAGGAAGGAGAGGCCTGAATGGTAAAAGAGGAGACACCAAGGAGAACGTAGATCGACGAGAGGACAGAAGAGGAAAGTAAATGAGAAGTAGGACAAGCTAAAAAAAAAACAAAAAAAAAAAAATAACAGAAAAAGAGACAGAAGAGAAAATAGGATTGCAAATTGAGAAAGAAAGTGAAAGAAAGGAGGAAAGAGGACTTGAAAGTAAACGAGCAGAGACAACGGCAAGAACGGCAACGAGAAGATGGGGGACGAAAGTGACTGAGAAGCAGGACAAGGCACGGAAAGCAATAAAAACAAAAGAGGAAATAGAAGGCTTGCAAATACCGTCCGTTCAAGAATTCCTTTTGTTCTTCCTTACCTCTTCATTCAAACTTTTCTTCTATTTATCTCTGGTTATCAAAGAACGCTCCCTTCACAGCCACCCATATGCTCTTCTTTTAACGCTCTTTTACTGTTGTTGGTAATACGTAAACAGAACGAAGAGGGGGAGTAAGAAATGATATTGGAAATTTTAACTTGTCTCTCATTGTGTTTGATCATTGAGGTGAGGATAAAGTATATAACCCCCCCGAGAGAGAGAGAGAGAGAGAGAGAGAGAGAGAGAAGAGAGAGGAGGAGAGAGGAGAGAGAGAGAGAGGAGAGAGAGAGAGAGAGAGAGAGAGAGAGAAAGGTGCCTGTGTCCCAAGAGAGTCGTAGGTTTTCTTGATGCGCAGATTCACCTTGACATTTTGAGGCATCGGTGTGTGTGGCGTGCAGGGTGTGGTTTCTTTCTCTCTCTCTCTCTCTCTCTCTCTCTCTCTCTCTCTCTCTCTCTCTCTCTCTCTCTCTGAATGGGATAGTGTCTCGTATCTTCCAGCCAAGGAGGAACACCCGAAAAATCAGAGCTGTAAGATTGGCTTCCGTTTATTTCTCAGCGGCTCGAGGAGAAAGTGAAACCGTCCCTTGAAATAAAAAAAAAGATAAATAAAAAAAAAGTAAAGCCAGTCTTCGTAAAAAAAAGAAAGTAAAAAATATAAATAAACTTTCCACTGCAAAAAAAAAAGTAAAACCACTCTTCCAAAAGTGAAACGTTCCGCTGAAAAAATGAAAAAAAAAAAAATAATAGTAAAAAAAAAAACGTAAAAGTGAAACCCTCTCTTCTGCCGAAACCAGAAAACTAACACCGCTCCTTGAATAAAAGTTAAACCATATATTACGAAAAAAAAAACTATTAAAAAAAGTAAAAAAGCCACTTGAAAAATTAAACAGAGAGAGAGAGAGAGAGAGAGAGAGAGAGAGAGAGAGAGAGAGAGAGAGAGAGAGAGAGAGAGAGAGAGAGAGAGAGAGAGAGAGAGAGAAAAGAACATCAACTTTCACACACTAACGATTATAAAAAAAAAAAAAAAAACGCTAACCTTAACAGACAAGCAATTATTTTTTTTTCATATCATCAAACACTCAATTTTTGTGTCATTGGGGCACAAGTTACGGTCCTTTAGTCTTTATCCCGTTAGTCCTATTAGCCTTACTTGTCTCCTTCAGCGAAACAACCTCATTATAACAAGAGAGTAATTACATTTTTGGCCGCTAATCTCCTTACGGATCCGCAGGCAATTAACGTTCGGGTGACTGTGGCGCAGGTGTGGGTGTCTGGATGGAGTGTACAGGGAGTGGTGTGTACAGGTGTGGTGGATGTACACAGGTGATTGTTTACATAGGTGTGTCATAGAAGAAAAAGTGTGAATAGGTAATGGTGTGTATTTATGATTGAATTCAGGTAAGAGTGTACACAGGTGATTGTGTACAGGTGCATATACAGATAATGTTTACATGTAATTATGAATACAGGTGATTGAATTTACAAGTGATTTTGAATTCAGGTGATTGTGTGCGCAGCTAAGTATGCTTAAAGATGACTGTGCATAATGGTGATTGTGCAGGTATATGTACAGGTGATACAAAGGTGATGTTGTATACAGGCGTGTATTAAAAGTAAAGGTGTGAAATGGTAATGGTGTGATTGTATACAGGTGACTGTGTTTAGGTGAACACAGATGATGGGGTGAACAGTACATGTGATTGAGTTTACAGATGATTATGTATACGAGTGATTGCGTATACAAGAATGATTACATATATAGGTATAACATATAAAGCGGATGATTGTGTTTACGTACAGGTGATTATAACGTGGTGATAATGTGTATACAAAAAACGCATGTGTATAAAAGTGATGGCGTGTGTATTGGCAGTGTCTCCCGGGTGTTGGCGCCTGGTGTGTACAAGAGTGGAGGTATTGAGCCGCGGGATGGCACGATGGCACGGTGCCAATACACCTGCTGGCACTCGTGGCGGCACTCCACTTTAGGAAGCCATAAGAAGCAAGCGGGAGGGAAAGTTTTGACTCTTGCATGTATTATGTGTTTTATGCATTCATTCCTCTGAGAGTAATTGAGCAGTTTGCAGTTACAGAGATGCAGGAGGAAGGAAAGAAGGAAAGTTTTTAGTGCCGCGTTTATCAGTATATATTTATTATCTATTTCTTTTATTATCTCCTTCACGTATTTCTTTTTTGACAGCATCTGAGTGGTTTGTGATAAGCGATGCATATCATCCCCTCTTTGCCATTACGATGAATTTATTGCGCCATTATATGAAATTGCTTAATATTAATTTGATCAAAACCAGTATTTATCGCACCCAAGCCCTAGCGAGCGGCGGAGCGGGGCGAACACTTCCATGAGGACACCTTAAACCACACCAATGCTCCTTCCTTCAGGTGTGCGGAGGGAAGTGTTGCAGATTTGTGTTCATGGATTATAAGAACACGTGGCTGTCCCTGAAAATCTGGAATGCCAACAACATCCGGTGGTCCCAAGCGGTCACCCATCCAAGTACTAACCGGACCCAACGTTGCTTAACTTCGCTGATCGCATGACAAGCAGTCTATTCAACTCGTGTAGTCGTTGTCAGAGTCTAGAAAGAGAAGAACCTGTCACAGAAACTCTAACATTTAATTGGTGATTGAATTCTGGCGAGCACGTGAAGTAATTAGCGAGGTAATTTGTCTATCTTCTCTTGTCTATCTCTTTTGCAGTTTTTTCTCTTTTTTTCCGATCTTTCTCATATTATGCATTTTTTCCCCTTTTTGCTCTTTGCTCTCAGCCTTATTCTGTCCTCTTTCTAATATCCTGTTTCCTCCTTACTCCTCTGATCCCTTCCTTTTTCTCTTGTCTTCTATTTCCTTTTTTCTTTCTCTTTCTTTTCTTCCTTTTTCTCCTTTCTTCCTTCACCCAATACTTTTTTCTTGTTTCCTTGTTCTTCTCTCCTTTCCTCACTCTTCACTTTCCTTCTTACCCTCCATTTCCTTCTTCCTTCCTTTACCTTTTCCTCTTTTTCTCTACCTTTTATTGCCACCTCCCGTTTCTATTTCCTTGACTTAATTCTTTCTTCTCCAGTTTTTTTTTTCTTTTACATCTCATTTCCCTTCTATTTACATGTATTTCCCTTTTCCCTTCTTGTGTCCCTCTTCCTCCTTCCTTTCCGTCTTTTTTTTTTTATCCTTCCCATCTATCTCTTCCTTCCCTTTGCTTTATTTACATGCATAAGTACCTAATTAATAATAATCCTTGTGGTATTTTTGTCCCCATTAGTTCATGTGTTTCGATTTGATGAATAGATAATTAGACATATTAATGAGGTGAATCCTAAATGTACCCCTATTAGCAATGATTAGCATCGGAAATTTGTAGTAATTGTTATGAGAATGGGATCTGTGATAAAATCTGATTATTACTGATTAGTGGCCCTACTGGTAACATACGGGATGGCGGAACCTTCTCGTCAGGCCGCCGGACACCTGATTGAAGAGTTTGATAGTTAACATAAAGAATGTGTTCAATGGGCTTTAATATACGTATTAGTTATGTATATTGTGGGTCTAAACTATGCAACTCGTGTGTGTGTGTGTGTGTGTGTACTGCTACTACTGCTACTACTACTACTACTACTACTCTATTCTATCTACATGGATCCACTGTCACCCCTATATCTAAAACTTTACTCTTCTCTCAGGCTACTGCTGAGAGCTCCACACTAGATGATTCATGGAACTGCTCCTCCTTAACTTCCTCCTTTGAGTAGATAATAGTAATGATAATAATAACAAACATTTTATATAGATAGTTAAAGCCAGTCACATAGAAATACCTTAGCATTCATACAAAGGAAATAAAAGTAAAAGTATGGAACGCACAGTTCACGTAATTACTTTAAAATCGAGATTAAAATCATAATTTAATTTAAGTTCCGAACCTCTCACAACAATGAATGCCAGAGTGGGCGGTTCAACCATTATTTATCATTCTTATACTCGCAGGTATAAAGGATTTTTCATATATATAGCTGTCCTACATTTCTCTGATCTCAATCTTTTTCCTGATGGTAACATTGGCAACTATTATTCAGTATCTATTATATTGTGCCTCTTATAAAACTTCGTAATGATGCTTCGTGTGCCCTCTGGCCTTCATCCTGGAAAGGGTTATTGAGACGATGGAGTTCCTGCTTCTCCAGTTTTTTTTCTTTTACATCTCATTTCCATCTTTTCTAAAGAAAAGATGGCCTGATAAAAATGATTAGCATCATAATAAATGTAACTGTAACCGTGTTCACGCCTTTCCTCATCAAACTTTTCCGTCTGTGTATCAACATCCACTTCTGTTCGTGCTAGAAGTTCAGCCTGACGCTCCTGTAAAGGGTGACCACTCCAATCCTTCAAAACACCAGCTTGTAGCTTTGATTTGTCATTTTAAAGCTTTTGAGCCTGTCCCTAACAGGGAGATTCTAAAGCACCCATCCGCTCACCAACTTCCTGATCGTCAACTGAGATTCCATAAAGGAAGATCCACTTACGATTTTTCAGCTCTCTTTACTGAATCTTGGTCACGCTTTCTGAGGGACTTCGGTGAAAGTTTTGCTACATCAAAAGTTTTTGATAGAGCGTCTTGTTTAATGCTTTAAGAACTCAATTTCTTCTTATATTCACTCAACACAACCTTCCAGATAATTATTCAGTACTCTTCATTGACACTCAACTATCGCCCTTCCCTGACTGAAAATACTAGACTGTCCTTCTCAAAAAATCTCAACATGGAAACTTCACATCTCTATTCTTGCTAAAGCAGCTTAAAGGTCTGTGTTGCTTCCGCCAATACCTTTCCTCCTCCTGCCGGTTTCTCTCTAGAGGGGCTTACCAGGATACGTATGGATTGTTTCAACATACGGGGAGGTTCAGTTTACACAAAGTGGAGTCCAGAGCTTCTTGTAACATCGATTTCTCCCATCTAAAGTACAATCTTGACTCAATCACTCGGCTCCGCAATGCTGCCTCTCTCACTATTTTCTACCTTTCTTTTCAGGTTCATACTATTCTGGACATCTTTACTATACTGTACTATTCCTATACCTACGAGTATATCACTCACCGCCCCAATGTTGCCTCTCACCACTTTCTACCTTTCTTTTCAGGGTTAATACTATTCATAACATATTATATTATTCCTATACCTGTACTATTTGCATCTTTCCAGCCCCCCTTCCGCATCCTCGCTGTACATTTTCTTTTTACTCTCACCACTAATCTGTGCTGTGTACTTGGATGATGCAAGAGTTAACCAATATCTTCACTTCATTATTGGGTTTTCTTTTACCCTCTTAGTGTTACTGCACATCCTCTTGTCTACGGCTTGAACGGTTTAAAAGCAGGAGCTTCAAGGCATCTAGGAAAATTACTCTCCCGCTTCTTTTGTTTATTTATTTATTTTATCTATTTTTTTAAGAGGAGTTTTTTTTCTAATATTTTTTTGTGCATTCGGCAATTCTTCTTGACATGTAGAAGAAAAAAAAACTACTATTACTAATGCTACTGCTGCTGCTACTACTACTACTATTACCACAATTACCACTAACCTCATTTCAAACTGCAGTACTAAGATAAAAAAAAAAATATGCATATAAAAAAGATATTATAAATGTAAAAGAATACAAACATGACAACTGAGGCGGTAACTGTGTGTGCATGTGTGTGTTTCAGTCTACCTAACTATCTGCCTTGCTTGTATTACTATCAGCACTGCGAGCACCATGTATACTGATCCCAGCCAGAGGTCTCTAATGTCATGACTTCCCCTCCCGCAATAATTAACAATAGTGGATCAACAATAGTGGATTATGCAAATGTACAATAACAAGGAACTTTCCCGGATAATGAGGGTGGAGTCATGAATATTCCACTAGCATCTCCCTCCCTGCTCCGTATGCTAAAGTGGCAATCGACTTGAAATCCCAAAAGTGTGGAGGCCCGAGAGAGGGAGGGAAGGAGGAGACACAAAGGAAGAAAGATTACCTGCTGCTTTGAATCTAATTTGCAAGGTGAGTTAAAAGCTGTGAAACCTGCGAGCGGGTGAGAGGGGCATTGACTCCGCCTGTGCTTCTTGAGTGAGGCCAGCTGGAGTGTGTACAGGTAAATAATGACAGGTGTTTGTATTTTTTTTTTTTAAGCACAGATAAATAGATTGATGCACACACTCAGCCAACCGTTCACTAAGCAAGTCAGCCAGCCAGCCAGCCAGCCAGCACCCCCCCCCACACACACAATGCAAAATTCATAAAAAAAAAAAAAAAAAAAAATTGTACGCCATCGAAATCTCTCTAAAACCACTAAAATTTACAACCCACACACACACACACACACACACACACACACACACGAACCACGCAAGAAACCACCACGTGTAGTCATGACAGCTTCTTGTAACTCTCTTCATTTTCTTATGTATGATGAGTCAATAAAACTAACGTGCATATGTACCAAGCATAAAAAAACAAAAAAACAAAAAAACACAATTTCCCATGACCCTGATATAGCCTACTAATTAAGACACACAGTGCTAAATACATCACAGAAAGAATATTCACTTCACGTATGAGAGTAACAACACAAGCAACACAGTATTATAAAGGAAACCAGTAGTATCTCTCTCTCTCTCTCTCTCTCTCTCTCTCTCTCTCTCTCTCTCTCTCTCTCTCTCTCTCTCTCTGGTCTTCAGCTTGGCAGGGAACAAATCGCTGAGTGGCAAGAAGCAAATTACGCATCATCTTCGCCTTAATTAGGAAGATCTGTCATGCTGGGAACTTAATTACCTTTCGTGAAGTCTGCCATGCACGCGAGGATTCTCAAGGCTCGCTCGTCTGAACTCTCTACGAAGTGCTACGTTTGTATTACCAGACTCTTTGTTCTTCCATCAGGAATGTTCTCACGGGACGCAAGTATGATTGGTTGGGTTCTCATGGGTGCATTTTTTTTTCTTCTCATGCTGTGGGTTCTGGTCAAAATATTACAAGAAAGATAAAAAGTACATTTGAAAATTCCTGATGTTTTCCACTATATCCTTGAAAACACACTTGAAAAATCGTAAATACCTTCCATTAGACTCATAATAACTCCCTAGAAAAACCTCAATAACTTCCACAAGACTGATGAAAATATCCTTGAAAAATCCTAAAGAAATTCAACATGACCTATAAAAACTCGCTAGAAAATCCCTAATAACTTCCACAAGACCCATGAAAACACCCTTGCAAATCCTACATAAGATCCAGTAGACCCACGATAACTCCCTTGAAAATTCCTAATAACTTCCAGGATCAGCTTACGAGAGTTGTCGAATTTAAGGTGACGAAATGTTTACTAATACGAGCATCAATCTTATCTATGCATGGGTTCGATGGAATGGGCAACCTGTTTTTTTTTTTTTTTTCAAAGCGTCAAAAATATCAGTACTTTCCAGTATTGTGCGGAAAGTGAGTCTCTTACATTACATTACATTACGTTGCATTTTTTTATTTTATTTTTTTTTTATTTTATCTCTTTTGTGGCAGTATGATCTTATTGTTTCCATGTCAGAAAATATGTCAAAATATTCTCATTCTTCTCAGGTGTGTGAAATAAAAGCGTTCTTCCATTAGTGTGCAGAAAAATACTGTTTTTTTTTTTTTTTATGTCTGCAACACGAGAAAATTCCTTTACTCACCTCCCCCCACAAAAATATTAAAAACTCCACTAATGGAAAATAAAAGAAATACCCTACTTTTTTTCCGAGTATGTTGTGAAAATATTCTCTTTCCCCTTCAACTCTGTGCAAAACCTATTTTCCCTATATTGTGGAAAAAAAATTATTAATGTGAAAAAAAACTCGTAATGCGTGAAGGAAACCCAATATTTTTCCCGTTAGTCTGTGAAAAATACAGTTTCCCCAGTACGTACTGTGGGGAAAAAAAATCCTCCGTGACCTGCGGGAAAAAAAAAATTCCCAGGTAGTCTGAGTAAAAAGATAAAAAAAAAAAAGTTGATGGAATAAATGCAGTGTCACGTTTTCCTCTTAAGTGTTAATGAGACAAGACTTTTAGGATCAGAGAGAACATAATAGGTTTAGAAGGCGATTAACATTTTTATGCGGAAAAACACCTCCTTAAATGACGCCTCAACTGCATGTTTTCATGGGTAATAGAGTTTAAAGAGGGAGGAATGTTAGGGGTTGGTGGGAGGGGAGAAGAGCATTGGATGAGTGGGAATGCGTGGGAGGAAGTGGGAGTGTGGGAGGCCCTGAATATTCTCACTTCAGACCCGCTCCTAAAGTTTTCAAAGCATTCCTTCACCAAACTTGTTAATCTGTTTATGTAAGTGGACTGTTCTTAGTCAATATTTTTCTTAATACCTTATTTCATTGTGTGTGTGTGTGTGTGTGTGTGTGTGTGTGTGTGTGTGTGTGTGTGTGTGTGTGTGTGTGTGTGTTATAAAGTAAAGAGGTTCAAAGATAAACTTGTAATAAACACGAACTAATTGATTCACTCGCTTTGATGCACATATAAATAAATAAACAATAACACACACACACACACACACACACACACACACACATTCATCGCCAAGCAGTATATCCTATTTCTTCTCTTATCTATTTTCTTTCAGTGAGGAAATCATGCATAACTAATCAGCAATTACCTTCTGCTTTGGCGAGTCGCTTGTGAATTATACGAAGGCAGTAAAAATCAATAAAAAAAAATTAAAAAAATTGTAAGTGATGCGGCATGAGCAAGCCAGGAATAGCAGGAATAATGCAGCACAAGACTTTCTTTCAATACACGCTTGACTCCCCAGGAAAATGTCAAATAATCACATCCAGGAGCAGTGAGTGTTTGGGAGGCGGAAGCGCAATTACTACGTTACAATGATACACGTTTGTTACCGACGCCGCATCATTTCGTATTGTTTCTGTGACAATGGAAGGAATTTTTGGGGATCGACCGTCTATTATTTTCTCTCGCACTTCTGTGAACAGGAGGAGTTTTTGCATTATGCATACAGGAAAAGATCGTAATGAAGTGCTTGGTATGACGACGAGGAAGTGCGAGTGTGTGTGTGTGTGTGTGTGTGTGTGTGTGTGTGTGTGTGTGTGTGTGTGTGTGTGTGTGTGTGTGTGTGTGTAAATCTATCTCACTGTTTGATATCACGGTCGTCGCCTTCGATAGCTCAACCTTCGATAGCTCAGTTGGTAGAGCGGTGGACTGTAGTGGTTCGGAAGCAGACATCCATAGGTCACTGGTTCGAATCCGGTTCGAAGGAGAACTATTTTTAGGATATCTGGGGAGCACGTGGTGTCATTTGCCTTGACAAACTAGTGAATCTCTTACCAATTAAATAGCAACTCAGCAAACTGTTACGCTGAAGGAAGTAAAGTGTTAGCGGATTTATTAATTTAAAACGAAAGAATTTATTTTGATGTGTCTTTTTGTGCAGGTCGATCCATCGAAGCGACACTTTCATTTTCTTTTGATAAGCATCGCCATCAATGAATAACAATCATTATACATTTAACTAAAAGAAAATATAAGTTTTCAATAGCCTCACGTGATGGTTGAAGGTTTGAAACAAAGGCACAGACTGTCAATAAGAAAGGAAGAGGAAACAGTCGTGGAAGTAACAGACAGACAACTCACTGAGACAAAGCCTGAATAGTTTACGTTAACTTTGGTATTCTATTCTTTTCAACACGGAGTTGCTCTTAGTGGCAGCGTTCCCTTTCCCGATAATATGTTAAGAAATGTACTCCAACTGAAATCAAAGTTAATGTTTTACTCTGGTGTGTCGCTTTCCTAAGTGTTGCCCTCTTCTATTCTTTATTTCCGAAGACTTTGTACTTGTGCCTCAGATTAAAACTTTTGCCGAGTGGTGGCGCTGTCTGCAGGATCCCTGGAGGCACTGGTGGAACAACGAATTATCATTGCCAATTAGCAGTACAGGCGTGGGAACAAATGACCTCACCCTCACGCTTACTCAGTCCCCACGAGTGTACACACTGAGGCACGCACCCTCCCCATACTGAATAATTCTGCAGATCTGCCTCCACCTGCAGCAGGCTTGCCGACATTACCCTGCCCTTTCCCAGCGTTGTTTTGTAGTTATAGGAGCACGAGGCATGGGAGGCGTGTCATACCACTGATATCCAATAGTATTCACCTAAGAGACCTTATAAAAAGAGACACTGATATTTATATACTATTGATTTGTCCCCATGTTTTGCAGGAATAAAATACCACAGGAAGTGCAAGGAACATAAAAGTCAGACACCATGACAGTCTGCACAGGCATCGACTTTGTCACAGCGTTGTGGGGAGGAAGTCACAGCACTGAGCCAAGACACCGAGATGATTAGTTGAGTTCACAAGGGTTTCTTTCCACTTTCCATTTTCGTTAAATCATCACTGCTGTCGTGAAAACATCCTTGGAAATTCCTCTACCACCGTATCCTGCTGAGTGTATTTGAGGTAAAGTGACGAAACGTTTAAGCATATTGGCCTAATATTGACTGCAGGCGCTATGCAGTGACTGGAGGAAGAAAATCAGATTTAATAGTTCAGCTGGTGTTTGCTCTTCCTTTGCGAGTTCAGCTGTAATCTTTTAGCACCTGTCGCAACTCTCCCCACGCCTTGCTCTATACAATAAAAATACTCTTCTGCAAAATCCCTTTGTTATCTATCCCTCTACTGTAGTGGAAGAATCAAGACAGTAGCAGTGGTAGTATTAATAGTATAAGTAATAGTAGTAATTGTTAGTCATATATCATTCCCTCATTGTTATCTGTAAAGTTTTCTAAAGCAGGAATAAAGAAAGTGATTCTCGAAGAAGGAACAAGGCGACCACTGCTATTATATTCACCCTCCTCTGTTTTCCTTTCCAGCAGCGGTGTTGGCAAATTTATCGCAGCCAGTTTTCCCGCGCACTGCAGCTGTCAATAAAACCAATAAAGTGGCCGTCCTCACTCTCCAAATACAGGAATAAAAGAAGTTAAACTCCAAAAGCCACAGAGAAATTTAATGCGTTAAATTATGAGATACAAGACTGAGATGTACAGAATAGTGCGTGTTGGACGTCTCTTCACCTCATATTCCTGATGGAAAATAGTAAAAATAAAAATAAGTAAAAGAGATCATCTTGTCGGCCATGCGGACTTGTATTACGAGTCACTGAATGGCCGTTAGTGTACTGTTTAAAGAGATGACACACCACATCAAAGAAGCCATCATCAAAGAATTAATTTCTCTTTCTATATTGAACACTGAATGCTCCCTGCCAGCAGGTGGGCGCCTTTAACCTGCTGGCTTTAGAAGCATATTTGTGTCAACATATTGAGTGACAAGCGCGAGGTGAATGATCCTTGACAATGCTGACGCTGACAACTTGAATGCTTAATAACATGACTTGACTTTTTAGCTCATCTAGTGTTGAAGTGACCCTCCATGTTAGCAAGCAGGAACTGAGTGTTATGAACTATAGTGGAGGCATTTTCCTCTTCCTATAACGAGACAGGCGTGTACTTTCCGCACAGTCTTGAGGATCACATGCAGGAGTCGTGATGACTGAAGAACATAAAAGCTACAAGAAGCTATTGAGCCTATTAGAGGCAGTTCCTGTATGAAACATATCAATACTCACCTGTTATCCTTATTTATCTAACCTTTTAAATTTTCCTATTGACTAGACAGTAAGTGATTTATAAGTCTATTCCAGTCATCCACAACATTTTGTAAGAAACTATACCCTCCTGAAGATTAATAAGAGTTCTTGTAAGCAGATCTATTGATGAAACTGAAAACTTTTACGCACCGTCAGTAACAGATCATCCATTAATCAAAACCTCTGCGGCTAGAACACCGAACGACATGCAAGATTATGCCGAGCCAGTGCACAAGACTGTTTTCTCTCACCCCTATCCGTCCACGTCTTTAATGCATGAGTTAACTAGTATTCTCAATCGTTCATCCCTTTTTCTGGTAAACTCTGGAACTCCCTGACTGCTTCTGTATTTCCTCCTTTCTAAGACTTGAAGGGAAGTTCTAATATACTTATCCTTTAAATCTGGAGAACCCCCTTTTGATCTGCCTCTGGGACTTGCACTCTAGTGGGACTTTTTTCAGTTTTTGTTACCCTCGACCTGTCCTCCTCTGTAAAAAAAAAAAAAGGTTCTGCGTGTCATTGCAGCAACACTTCTCATTCACCTGTGTGTCAATATCAGCCTCATTTACCTTGACTTGATGACACAGTAACCTTAGTGAAGTTTTTAGGGCTTCTGTTATGACCTTGGGGGAACTGCCAGGAAAGATCGATGCCTGAGAGCTTAAAAGTTTTTCTTGCCTAGGAGTAAAGCTCGAGTGCCTCAGAGCTCAATGGTTGCAAGAGTGTGGTCCATTCTGACGCGTGGAGAGTACTGGCGGAATAGAGATTTGGTTACGGCTTACTTTCTCTTCTTCATTCTTCCCCTCTTTTCTTCTGCTACTTGTCTCCTTCTTCTCCTTCTCTATCTTCTTCCACTTCCACCTTCTCTTCTTCATTCTTCCCCTCTTTTCTTCTGCTACTTGTCTCCTTCTTCTCCTTCTCTATCTTCTTCCACTTACCACCTTCTCTTCTTCCTCCTCCTTCTACAACTCCTTTTCTTTCTCTTCCTCTTTTAGTTCTACCTCTTCATATTGCTCCTTCACCTCTTCCTCTCTAGCATCCCTTGACTGTCGGCGCCATACACGAGTCTCCTTCAGTCACTCCTGTTATGGACTCACTCAGCACGTGTACATGGCCTTAAGCTTCGTGATGCTGCCTGTATTTGTGAGCGACTGCGAGATATGGATACTGAAAACTTGGTAAGACTTGAACGCATAGGAAAACATACGCACATACACTCCAATGACCTAACTTCTGTGGTCCTCTCTCTCTCTCTCTCTCTCTCTCTCTCTCTCTCTCTCTCTCTCTCTCTCTCTCTCTCTCTCTAACACCAAGCCTGACCAACTTTCACTATTTCCAATAAAAAAGGCTGCCTCGAGTACCAAGTTTTCCAATCTGTCCCTTCGAAATCTGTCGTTGGGGCTCTTTTGTGTGACTGAACAGGCTCACACACACACACACACACACACACACACACACACACCAGACTGTACAATAGAGGGAAGAAAAAACCTGCCATGAATGAGGATGAGTGACAGTATACACACACACTAAACTCTACAATAAACGAGAGAGAGAGAGAGAGAGAGAGAGAGAGAGAGAGAGAGAGAGA
Organism: Scylla paramamosain; assembly: GCF_035594125.1. NCBI lineage: Eukaryota > Metazoa > Arthropoda > Malacostraca > Decapoda > Portunidae > Scylla > Scylla paramamosain. The sequence goes on from NC_087176.1 coordinate 9,837,886, forward strand.
GAGAGAGAGAGAGAGAGAGAGAGAGAGAGAGAGAGAGAGAGAGAGAGAGAGAAATAAAAAAAAATAGCAGAAAGTGAGTCAGTTTCCATCCAGCAGCTCCACCCATCCACTGCTCCACTTCCACCATACAGCTACAGCCTCCCTCTGCCCACGGCCACTCTCGCGCGCTTCCACCACGCTAACAGACCTAATTTCGTAAAATGGCAACGCTGAACTGCAAGTGAGTCTATTCTTTGAGTCATTATTGGCCAATAGGAAATTATCCCTGGGGCGGCAGGTCGTGCGGCGCGGCGACACTGCAGAGGACACGACATTTCCCCTCGTACTCCTTAGTGTCTTCTGCCAATTTACATTCCAGAGTTTACTGTCCTTCTTTTCTTCCGCATCCACTAACACTGTACTCTCCTCATTGCTCTTTCTTGCTTTGCTCTCTACGCTTGCTGATTCCGCTCCTCTCTGCTGGTCTTTTGTTGTTGTTGTTGTTGTTGTTTGTGGTGGTGGTGGTGGTGGTGTTTTTTTCCGAATTTACTCAGCGTTTGCTTGGTGTTGGTCGTACAGTTGGAATTCATTAAATCGTTGTTTTTTTTTCTTTCTTTGTTTCCTTGATTTGTTGTCGGCTTTGTGTTTCCATTTGGTGATACTTCTCTTTTTCTCCGCAGCAGTTCTTCATTTGCTTTCTATCTTTTCTATTTTTTTTTTCTCAATGTTTGCTGGCATTCGTCTCCAGTGTATACTTCAGATTCATGAACTCTGCCTTATTTCAACGTGTTACCTCTTCGCTGTTCTCTTTAAAATATACATCAGTATTGATTTTTTTTTGTTTTCTATTTATTTATTCATTCATTCATTTATTTATTTAATTATTTTTGCTGACCCTTCTGCTTTCACATTTGTTGACTTTTTTTTTTTTTTTTTACACTCTTCAAATTTACTACAGTTTTATTCCTTTTAATATTTGCTGATGCATTAATCTTTACATTTAGTGCTTTTTACATATTTTCTTCTCTCTCGTTTTACTCCTGCAATTCACTTCCTATTCACGTCATCAACATTTAAGTATATTCAATTTCTTTTATTAGCTAGACTTCAAATTCGCTTCACTGAGTCCCGACGGCAACTGATTTTCTCCTTTACGAACACTGATTTAAATTGTTCTGTCTCTCCTCTATTCCTGTGCTGAATGTGCCGGAACTATACTCTCTCTCAATTTCACTAATACTGCACTCTCTTTCTCAGCATTTCTCAATAGTGAGCTACGTATGTTACACCTTAGGCAGACAAATTGAATCACTTACATATCAGACGCACTGCTATCAAGGTACATATCCTGAGCTGACAGCACTACAACAGGGGGAAGCTGAGAAGGCAATGAAACTCCAATACGGCTGAATCTGTACTTAAGGTGACGCTTTAAATAACAACAGATGCGAGACAACGTGGATTGAATATTTCGCCGTTTGATATGCAGCAATACTAGTGTTGTCACGGGGTAAACTTCATAATAATATTGTCTCCTCTAGTTTAATCCTATGGTGTAAATTTTTATCATGCCCTGGAAGCACTCAGAGGTTACACAGGACAAAGCTGGCGTCCCTCTGATAGCCAGTGTGTTTGTCATTCGTCCGCTGCTAGATGAGAGATGAAGTTGCTGCAGTGTGGGAGAAGAAGAAGAAGAAGAAGAAGAAGAAGAAGAAGAAGAAGAAGAAGAAGAAGAAGAAGAAGAAGAAGAAGAAGAAGAAGAAGAAGAAGAAGAAGAAGAAGAAGAAGAAGAAGAAGAAGAAGAAGAAGAAGAAGAAGAAGAAGAAGAAGAAGAAGAAGAAGAAGAAGAAGAAGAAGAAGAAGAAGAAGAAGAAGAAGAAGAAGAAGAAGAAGAAGAAGAAGAAGAAGAAGAAGAAGAAGAAGAAGAAGAAGAAGAAGAAGAAGAAGAAGAAGAAGAAGAAGAAGAAGAAGAAGAAGAAGAAGAAGAAGAAGAAGAAGAAGAAGAAGAAGAAGAAGAAGAAGAAGAAGAAGAAGAAGAAGAAGAAGAAGAAGAAGAAGAAGAAGAAGAAGAAGAAGAAGAAGAAGAAGAAGAAGAAGAAGAAGAAGAAGAAGAAGAAGAAGAAGAAGAAGAAGAAGAAGAAGAAGAAGAAGAAGAAGAAGAAGAAGAAGAAGAAGAAGAAGAAGAAGAAGAAGAAGAAGAAGAAGAAGAAGAAGAAGAAGAAGAAGAAGAAGAAGAGAGAACATACAACAAAAATATAATGTAAAGCTGCTATATACTTTCACTATTGTTTTCATTTGCATAATTAAAAAAATAAATGAATAAAAAAAAAAAACACCAGAAACATCTAATTAAAGAATAAGAAAACAAAACACACACACACACACACACACACACACACACACCACTACCACTTAAAACACTACACAAACACACACCCAACAAACTCCACGTATTTCACACCTATGTCCGCGTGGCACAAACACCAGGTGAGAAAGTGAGGAAGCTTCACACCTGTTCAACTAAAGCCATAACTATCTCTCAGGTGCCGGGAGTTCCAGGAAGCGGCCAGCAGGGAAGACTACAGCAGGCGTGGGTCTCGGGGTCACCAGCAGCATACTCAGCAATGTGTATCTAAGTAAAGGTTCAAAGGAATGTCAACAGTGATGTACCTTTGGGTTATTGCTCCTTGACAGTACTTTGTGTTTATTCTCTCTCTCTCTCTCTCTCTCTCTCTCTCTCTCTCTCTCTCTCTCTCTCTCTCTCTCTCTCTGTCCTCTTCTGTCCTATTGTATTTAATGTTTTTCATTATTATTATTATTATTATTATTATTATTATTATTATTATTATTATTATTATTATTATTATTATTATCATCATTGTTTGTATTATTATCACTATCATTATATTTATTTTTATTATTATCATTACTACTACTACTACTACTACTACTACTACAACTACTACTGCTACTAATGATAAAAATAATACAGTACAGTAACACTAATATGATTATCATCGCCCTTAAAGTTATTATACTATTATTATTTTCTCGTCTGCTATAATACGGTGGTCCCAAAAGTCAGGAAATTAAGAATTGCTTTGTCTCAGAAAACACACACACACACACACACACACACACACACACACACACACACCTAACATTGCGTACATCACTTGCCACTTTCCTGTAATTGGCTCAGCTTTATCTTTGTTCCGGTCTAACACGTATACATTAACACACATTAACATCCACACATGTGCGCCAAACCTTTTCGGACTACTAAAGATGGAAAACTAAACTAAGACGCCCCAACAAGGAAGTCACGTGGTACCAGGTGGTAGAACAGAGCGCTACTTACCCAACTTAGAAGCTACTGAGAGCCAGGATCAATCTTTAAAGTCTTTAAAGGAGCTAAAGAATGCATCACAAGACCAGCGGGGTTCCTCTCGCACGCCAAACTTCATGATTCAAGTCTGCAGATGCTTCCCGGAAACTTAAATCACTAAGGCAACGTAAATCTGCTTTAGAGCTGAAAGTATGAAATATAAGCCCCTCTCGCCTGTATTTATTTTAGTGTTCCTGAAAGGTGGAGCCTTAAGAATCCACGGAACAACATAAAAATTCGCGTCACCTTAAGCTTCCTCTCGTTGTTCTCCTCCTCCTCCTCTCCATTTCCTTCTTTCCTTCTCCTCTTCCATTTCCGTCTTTCCTCCTCTTCCATTTCCTTCTTTTCTCCTCCTCCTCCTCCTCGCCTTGCTTTCCTTTCCAGCCGTGTGTTAGAACCTCGTGTATCTTCTTACTCTTAACACATCGTCCCTCCCTCGCCTTCCGGGACGCCGCTACTTTTATCGTCACTAGAGCCACTGTTGATAAAATGCAATTACCTGAACTTTTTAATATTTATTTTATTACTTTCCTCAGAACTGAAGAGGGAGTATCAAAGGAGGATAAATATGATGAACAGAACGCGAGTGTTGAAAGTTGAGCAGAAAAAAAATAAGAAAAGAAAATGAATAAATGAATAAATAAATAGATAAGTAAAATAAAGTTAATGAGTAATGTGATATTTTAAGCTCTTCTCTGCTATCTTGTACTACTTCTGTTACTATCATGCTCTTTTCAGATGCTCAAAATGTGAAGTGCTGTTAGAAGTGAGATGTAAAAGAAGTTTCGGGGGAAGTAGGAGCAGAGTATAATGCTTGAAGTTGGAGTTTGGATGTGAAGTGTTTGAAGACAGAAAAACAGTGTTGGGAGCAAATAAGGAAGTGCTGTGGGTGAAGCGTCTGAAGCAAAGTGTTACAAGTTAAAAAATGAACAATGGAAATTTTTATAAGAGAAGTATCGGATGTGAAGAGCAGGAAAATCGATATGACGAAGAAGCTACACAAGTCTCGGAACAGGGAAGTTGAAGATAAAATAATGGTTGAAGTAAAAAGTAAGGGAAAAAATTCTGGTGTATCCTCACAGACTGCCGGGGAAACATGAAGTGAGAGGGAAAGACGAGTATTGAATCTCGCGAGGGTAAGAAAAATACGAAAAAAGAACCCTGTCAAGGCGAAGTTATATCAAAGTTCACTGCACCACAAGGACTGCCTCTGATCCGACCTACTTCCTCACACACGACGCTGACAAAAGCAATAAAATCCTGCATGCGTCGACACAACCAAAGCCAAAGGAGAGAATCAGCGTTCACAAAGGGCAACACTTTACATAAGCTACATCGAGGGGCAGTCTGTATTGTATCCACTGAATACGTGTGGACAGTGTAGGATATTTACTTAGACAACGAAGTCATATTAAGTTTAAGGATATTAATCTCTTCTTCACTGCACAGGATGGGTACGTAATCAGTCTCATGGATGTTATTAGTGTTACGTAGATATTGTTGTGTTAATATCAGTCAGTGCAGCGGTGTTTTGTTAGCACTGGTGATGTTGAGGGTGATGTTAAGGGTGTATTACAGGGTTTAATTAGAATAGTAATAGGTGTGGTTCAAACAAACTAAAAAAAAGAAATTCGAATATTAAGTATAAATAACAGAAAAGTGGCAGTAACAACAGTAGCCGCACAAGACCACCACTACCACCACCACCACCACCACCACCACCAACAACAACAACAACAACAAACAATAAAAAGAAAAACATGAACGACAAATAACAAGAACAACTGAACACCAACATCACGAACACAACTTACTTCTCTGCCCACACACACACACACACACACACACATAATGGAAGCATCACCATGACAACAACAAAGGAAAAAACGTGACGCCAGACCCAAACTTTTCATGCGCACCTCATAATTCGGGACTGTGATATAATTGTTACCAGGTGCAGCGCGGCGACTATTACTTTGCATGGTAAAAGGGAGAGTTATTCACGGTCTGCTGTCCCCCCCCTCCCTTCTCTCTCTCTCTCTCTCTCTCTCTCTCTCTCTCTCTCTCTCTCTCTCTCTCTCTCTCATTATTATTCTCGCTGCATCTCTCATTATTATTCTTGTTCCATAGGTTAAAATTCTTACTCATTTCCTTCTCTCTCTCTCTCTCTCTCTCTCTCTCTCTCTCTCTCTCTCTCTCTCTCTCTCTCTCTCTCTCTCTCTCTCTCTCACTTTTATTTTTCATAGCATTAAAAATTGTCGGCATGGGTTAGTTTACCATAAAAATAGAAGTGGGAAAACAGGGAGCCTGAATTCCCGTATTTAAAATTGTAAATGCTCGTAAAAAACGTAAAGATAGCAGAGGGGAGCGAGTTTTTTTTACTCTACTCTACTCTCTCTCTCTCTCTCTCTCTCTCTCTCTCTCTCTCTCTCTCTTTGTTATTCTTCCTCTTTTTCTCTGCCTTCCCTCTTGTTTTCTGGTTCTACACCTTTTTCTTGATTCTTTCCTTTGTTGTCTCTATTTTCCTCTTTTCACCTGTCACTCTGTTGCTACCTGTGTTTCTACCTGTCAGTCTTTCCTTTCATTTTTGCCTATTTGTCTTTCAGTTTTTTTTTCAGCTTATCTACCTGTATATCTATTAGTGTCTATCCATTTATATTCCCATCTATCTACCTATCAATCTATGTATCTATCTATCACACATCCACTCTTAAACACACTAACAGGCCTATCCTTTCTACACACACACCCACCCACCCACCCACACTCTCAGCCTCCTCTCCACACACTTAATCTCTAGAGGGGTTACTAATCATGAACATTTACATAATCAACTTTGGCTACACTTGACAGACTAACTATCTCATCACTCCTCTACTGGTTCCACTATTGAGTTTACATATCAGCATGCCAGAGTACGAATTGAGTCGAGTACACAGCATTGTCTTGTCCGTTCATGCTCCTGGTGATGTCAATTGTGCACGAGTGATGATGGAATATTTAAAAACATGTATGAATAGAAAATGGTAGCAGACCTGTTAGCTCTTACCAGTAAAACTATATTATATGCATACTATTACTACTACTACTACTACTACTACTACTACTACTATTTTTTATTTTATTTTATTTATTTTATTTTTTTTTTTTTGTAAGAGGGGGCACCAGTCATGGGTAACAAAACTGTAATAAAAGAAAGGTCCACTGAGGTGCCTTTCCCTGAACATTGTCAAAAGTGGTAGTCAAAAATTACTACTATCACTACTACTACTACTACTACTACTACTGTGTGTGTATGTGTATGCGTGTTCACCTATCTTTATTTAAACTGTAAACTACACTCGTTTGTAGTATTTGAGCTACATTCACGCATCCTTCTCCAACTCTATCTATCTGTCTAGTTTTATCTCCATTTTACGTACATTTCTTTAAATCACATAGACACATATAAATCTTTCTTCAATATACACTACTACAAACTCACCATTTAACAAAATCTTCAATAAAGCTTCTGAATCTCCTCCAAATACCATTACATCGCATCAAACTTGCACTGCGAGGCTTATTAAGGCAGGAAACAAGAGGCACAAAGCTTATTCAATTCTCTCTCTCTACCTTAAACTCCTACACTGAAATAACACTCAAGTTTTTCCACTCGTATCAACAGCCTCTCTCCATTCTTCCCCATTTTGTGTTTCCTTTCATTCCTGCTTCATTTTTCTCAGTATATTGTCTTTATTTTTCTTGCAGCCCTTCGCACCGTCCCTTGTCCTCTATGTTACTTCTCTCCCCAGCCATCCATTCCTTTCTGTTCCACCCATCCTTACCCTGTCTTCCCTGCACCCGTTCATCCTTACATCCCTCCTGCATCTCACCTTCCGTCCTTCTCTTTCCTTTCTACATCCGTCTCCTTCGCTTATTCTTCCTACATATGTTTTTTCCTCACATCCCTCCTTCATCCCACAAGTTCACGTGTTATTTTTTCTTGTCCCTGTTAGCTTCGTCTCTCGTTGTTGGGTTTTGTTAAGTTACCGTCCCTGTTTACTTATCATTTTGGTTTTATCTACCTATCGTTACTCTGCCTTCTTATTCCCTTATCGCACGTTGGTACAAAGATATGGGGAAAAAAATATGTGAGCCCAATATTTTTAAACACATTGTTCTCCTTTTATGATTGTTTTCAGAGGCCAAAGATATTTTTTTCAGGTTCTCATGGGTATTTTTACCAGAAGTGGGACATAAACTTTGCGTAACTGTCACGAGAATCATGAAAACATCCTTGAAATCCCCCAGAGACTTTACTAGAGGCTTAAGATAAATAAATAAACAGACGATACAGGAACACCCAACATGACCGCCCTTCCTCTCCTTCCTTTATAAAATGTTACCAGGTTTTCATCAAGCGTCGACATAGATACAACTTTCCTGAAAACTTGGACGCCCATCTGTTTCCCTCCTTCATATTAGACATTCTTGGTCTATTTTTGTATTTTTCCTATAGATGTTTTTATATATATACAGAAGGTTCCCATCCCTCCCCTCACCAGGCTCACCAAGTTCACAGGTTCGCTGGAGTTTGGCGTCGCGAGCACCAAGCGTCACTTTTTGATACGGGTCATAACTTTAATTCTTCCTTGTATAGGGGGAGAGGCCTTGGCTATTGATCTAAAGGGGCGAGGCAAGGAGGAACAGAAAGGAATATCTGAAAGGATAAGGCATGGAGGAGCAGCTGGGAATATCTGAAGGGGCTAGGCATGGAGGAGGAGCCTGGAATATCTGAAAGGGCAAGGAATGGAGGAGATGCAGCCTGGAATATCTGAAAGGGCAAGGCATGAAGGAGGAGCAGCCTGGAATCTCACTTGCAAGGAACACTCAAGGTACGCGACTCTCTACCTGTCGAGTCACAACGATCGCCATGGGGTAAGTTAGGTTCAATCAGTATCTCCTATGTGGCCACTGTGTCTGTGCAGGTCCGCGCCACACATCACATCTAAATGGAGTAACAAGCCGCTGTGGAATTTTTATGGAAGCAAACTTGACTGAATGTGTATTTTTGGGTTGAAGCACTAAGGATGTTAACATATCACTGTGACAAAGAGGCTGCCACAGTTATGTTATTATTAAGCGAATAATCTAAATCTTGGACAAAACAAAAAGAAAACGTTGGATATAGAAAGGGAACTTTTTTTTGTGTGTGTGTGTATTAGAAAGAACCAAGAAAAGAGGGAATAAAAGTAAAAATAATGTACATGTTGCCGTTTCCCTGCCCCTCCTAAAAAAAAAGGGGGGGGGTAGAAGAACCGACATGAAGACAAAGGAATTTTCTGAGAAGTCTTTTACAAGAGTTGCTACGCTTGAAATGGACTGAGTTGTGAGGATTTCAAGCACCAGGGCAGTAAACTTCACAACCTAACAAGACAAGGCTGCTGTAATTATGTTTATATTGGCTACATGACCTGCAGCTGTATTTTTAAACACTTTAGGCTCTCAGAAGGACTATTTTAAAAAACAAGAACGTTTTGTATAATTATCATATATGTTCCCTTCAATAAATGATGCATAATACTTAAAGCTTTGACTGACACTCGGTAGACCTTCCACTAATTACCACTCACTCTGAGACATCTTTACTTGTTCTACAGCCACATCCACTGGGTAGAAGTTGCAAAATCTATTCTTTTTCACTCATAATTTTCTTGCAGTGTTTATAAAGATTACATACATTGCTTGTGGTGGCGATAATTGTCTCGTATCAGAGCGAAAGGGTTAATGAACTATAATCACGAAGAAACCTTAAGGACCACAAAAAATAAATAAATAAATAAAAATAAAATAAAATAAAACTTGTTAGAAATAAATACTGTGACACCCAAGCGATTGAGAATACCGTCCCTGAGGCTTGGACCAGAAAGACACGAGAAAGAAAAAGATGTGGTGTAAGAATTGTTAGGAAAGTCCAAATGAAGTGCCACACCGTTTTCCTCATTATCTTCATTAAACCTTCGAGACGTCCCGCCATTATGGGTCAGGAATACAAACAAGAGCTTTATACAATTTTGCTGATTCTTAAAAATTGTCTTTGCTAACTCGGTGAATCATCTCATTACTCACTGAATTGGCTTGTTTTCCTGTAACTTGCCCGAGTCACGCTTCCCTGTAATCAAGATAAGGACGACTATTCCATCACCATCTGTCACCACCGAGACGAACGACCAGCAACTTCAAGAGGGACAGTTTTATTATTGCCAAGACCAGTAACATTACCTGGGAGCGTCTTTTGTATCATTCTTGCCTCTCTTTGCTTAACAATTTGCTTTTCAACCTGTTTACATGTTTATTTTGGTTATCATTCCTTCCCTAACGGTATTTAATTTTTTGCTTCTTTCATACTACGTTCAAAGGCAAACTTTTTTTATTTTATGATTGTTTCCTTATATTCGCTCCTTGGTCCTTATTCTGAAACACTTTGTTCTCCCATCCTCTCGTAAGGACTATTTCAAAATGCCAGAGATAAGTCAGGTTCTCAAGGGTATTTTTCCCCAGTGATGCTCCGGAAGGGTGGAATCACCACTGAGAACTAAAAACTTCCAACAGAGTTTGTTAAGATATTCGAACAAGACGCCGAAACGTTTGAGTACTCGGATCTTGACCATTTCTAGAGTTTCAAGACTACCGGGTTTATTACAGCCTGTGCCAGCAGCATGTCAGACTCTGCCATACAGCCCTTCAGTCTAACCTAAGTGATAATGTGGCACAGTCAAACGATACACTTTCTTTAATAATCAAGAAATATGACTTACACAATTTGAGGATGGACAGGTTTATTACCGCACAGAGTGGCAACATCTCCAAAGCGGCTCTTTATTGCAGTTCTCCATTCACACCGAAATGATGAAGTCGCACAGTCACACTAAACGCTCCTTGCTATAATCAAGAAATACGAGCGAAATGGAGTTTCAAAATGGACAGGTTTATTACAACACAGAGAGGCAACATGTCCCAACCGCCCCTTCATTAAGGTCATCGCGCCTGTCTTCAATGTTACAGTTACACTAAACACATTTATGATAAGACTTACGAGCTGGAGTCTCGAGAAGGAAATGTTTATTATAACCCAGTCCAGCAACGTTTCTAAAGCGCCTCTTCATAAGAACAGAAGGGAAGGTGCAGGAGGCCAGCAGACCTACACGTGGCAGACTTTATTAAAAAACATTCCTACCTGTATTCAACCATTAACGCTATTCATGAAACTGACTAATCTTCTCTTAAAGCTCCCTACCGACTCAGTATTAACAACATGACTATTAAGTTTATTCGTCACCTGACTCCATTAATACCTTTATAATCAGGATACGCGAGTCAGCTACAAGGAGAACATTCTATTATAGTCCGGTCCAGCAACATTCCATACGTGTCTTTTCATAAGAGTAATCCGTTAAAAACTGAATCTTAACATTGCCTTATATAAACTAATATGAACAAAGGCGACAGGTATTATTAATCATGTTCTTAATGAGTGTTTCTCTTGCTGGTGATGGAGAATCCTTGTTGATCTATCACTAGAATCATAAAAAAAAAAAAAAAAATCTTTGAAAACTCCGAATAACTTCCGCGATAATTTGCTAATTGTAAGAGATTGGGCGACGAATTGTTTAGGAACGCGGCCATTTATCATGTTCACGAAATACAAAATGGACAGAGCTTCAAGATGTGCAGGTTTAGTACAGGCCGGACCTGCTACACTTCTGAGGCGTCTGTGTCTGAGAGTCTTACCGCCAGACTTAATGTTATGGCGTCACTAAACACCGGCATCAACACATCAGCCATCGCCGTGATATGTTGTGTTGCCCACTGATGGAGCGACGTCTGGGAAGGTTGCCTTCTTCCCTCCCTCACCAAGTCCTCGTAAATGGCCTCTCGTTGCGACGGCCTGAGCGGCTTTGTGTCAACAAAGTCGGAAACGAGGATCATCAGGGAAGACAGCTTGCCTTTATCTGTGGCCTCCAGTTCGCATCCAGTGTAGGCTCCCTCAGATTTACTGCTTGCCTCGCCTCCTTCCTTCTGCTACTGTTTTCCCTGAATTATCAACGAGAATCAGTCTAGTTTTCAAAATGTGAGCTATACGGACGCAAACAAATGGTGATGGATAAGTAAAATGACACGAAATCATCGCTAAGACTTATAGAAAAACTCCCGCACGTCCTGAGCTGCTCGTTGTCTTGTCAACACAGCAACGGTAAGCAGATCAGCAGCCACTTGTTTACTTTTCTACTGCTCAAAAGTCAATAGTGAAGTGAAATTCAAAAACATATTGACTGAATAATGACATAATGACGTAAAGTGTTTCCATGAACCTGCATATCCGATCTGAATATATTTTCTTCACTGATGGAAAATAATTTCCTGACAGATCGTAAAAACTATTTTCGTTTTTCTTACTTCAACAGATTCAGCATCAAAATAAAATCCAAGGTACATATCATCGGTTCTTTTCACTGGACTGGAGATCCGATTAAACTTTGATTCAATACTGGAGAAGAAGCAGCGCGGAGGGTCGTGCAATGGGAACGCGAAAACAGATCACAGCCAGAGCTAAAAACAAATTAGTTCGCTGTACTAAAGGCCGCCTCTCTCAAGAGGTCTCAATGGAGCTTGCGTCAGAGGATGGCGCTCATCATTCACGATCTGGGAGGCGTGTGAGGAGATTCCTTAAGTCTCGGCACAAGTCACAAGTGGTGCAGAAATGTCACAAAGCTGCTCAAGTGCCAGGAAGACTTACCTCTAAGCCTCTCACCGCCCCAGTAGTCCCCTGCGATCTGCTCGTCGCCTGTCGTCTCACTCGAACCTCGCAGGCTACTTCACCGCCACAACTCTTACACCCAAGCAGTAGCAGCAGCCTTACAACACGCTCACAAACAAAAGAACAAATAACAGTAGATATCTTAGTCTTTAAGAGTTTTATTTATCTATTTATTTATTTTTTTATACGAGTAACTTGCACTTAATAATTTAAAACAGAAGACCTGAATCTAAAGAAAGAAATGTGATCTGAAATAACAGGCATTAAGCACATTCAGGCACTGAGCACAGGGTAACTCGCAATGTGTGTCAGTGCACAGCCCCCTGCACGTGCTCTGCCGTTCAGATGGATTAGCGTAATGAAACAGAAGCTCCCAGGGCTCCGGTGAATGTGGTGTTGCCTCAGCCTCACACCAACAACAACATGTCCTTTAGAGCTTGCCAAAATGAAACACAAAAAACCTGTGTGTGTGTGTGTGTGTGTGTGTGTGTGTGTGTGTGTGTGTGTGTGTGTGTGTGTGTGTGTGTGTGTGTGTGTGTGTGTGTGTGTGTGTGCTTTTATGAAAGAACACAGAACAAAGGCTTTTGTAGCAGACAGAGAATATAAAATGTCTCGACAATGCAAAACTTTTCATTCCCGTGTTTTCGCAGAGAACACTCAATGCATTACGTCCCAGCTATAGACTTGATTGAGGAGGAAACTTTCGCGCTAACGATCTCACGCAACACACGCACCATTTTCTAACCACTATGATAGAAAACCGAGACACCAAAGCACTCCCCAACATAATGTACAACGCCAAACAGAAAGAAATACCCCCAACCCTCAACGTTAACATGAATTATGGGTGATCTTGTGGAATGTGACATCGAGGAGTGAAAAATCCAGGTCCTCCCTATAACGTCTGAATTTATGGGCAAGGAAAAGCTTGGAAAATATTTTATAATGATTCGCTTCAACTTCGTCACGAGACTTATAGCGTCACGACAGAACCTTTAAGAGGGAGATCAAGAGTGCTCCGTCAGGTACACGCGTTGTGCTGGCTTTCCTCTGAACACTCGTTAATTGAAAGGAAAAGAGTCAAATTTGGAGGGGAATATATCAAAGGCTTATTGTTTGCATACCTCACCTGATAAAAAGAGGTGAAATATGACGGGATATAAATTTAAAACGTTATAATTTACCTGCTATTTGAATTGATTGCGAAGAGTGAAATAAGTTGAGGATATATTGAAACCGTACTTTTGGGTTATTTAAATTGATAGAAAAAGTGAAGTATGGTTGCGAATAAATTTATTTTTTCTATCATTTAAATTGACAGGGAAGAGTGAAATATAACAGGAAATAATGATCTGAATTTTGCATATTATTTGAATCGACAGCAAAGAGAAAAAAAAAAATATATATATATATATATATATATTCAGAATGTATCTTCACCATTTACATTAACAGAATACAGTGAACCTTGGCGAGGAATATACATCACTCTTTTCTCTTGTCTATAATCTAAATTTATAGAAAGTGAAAAATGGCGTGGAATAGCAATAAATTTAAAGCCTTTTGTTTTGCTTGCTGTTTATGCTGATGGGAATGGAACGAAATCAAGCGGGAAAATACATATAATCCCTGTTGTCTATCTGCTTTCCATCTTAATTTGCATCGATAACAGGTAATGCAACAGTCGTCCTTTATATCTTGTTTGTTTACATTCTCCATATTTGCCTGCGTGGTGCGAACGAGATCATTTCACTGCTTTGGCTCAGAGCATCAGTTTCAATATCAGCCGCAGCAGTGAGGCGAGTGGCACCAGCAGCTAATACCAAAGCAAAACTACTCAAATGTACCTGTTGATGCTGCAGAATTACTACAAACACCGTCAAAAATTCTTTATCTCGTTATCTTGTGTACATTTCCATCCTGCTACTTACAAGACGATGAAAATTAGATAGATGATTTATTGATTTAGGGGCACGCAGAATATATTAAAGAATCAAATATGTCTTATTTCAAACTAATCCATTTACCTGATTAACCTTTTACAGTACTGATCTTTCAATAACTCCTTGGTAAACTGTGGAACTCCCTGCCTGTTTCTGTATTCACTCCTACTTTTGATTTGAACTGTTTCGCAAAGGTGGTTTCAAGGCACTTAGATTTTGTATTATACTTTCTTTCACTGCACTCAATAGAAACTAACACCTTCAGTGGACCTGTAACTTTTTTGTTGTCACATTCCAGTGTCCCTCTTGCATATAAAAAAAATAAAATAAATAAATGAATAAATAAATAAATAAATAAATAAACATATAAATAAATAAAAATCATCACTAGAATAACAATAACACATATCTATCTTTTAACACCAACCTTCATCCACACAGAATTTCCCATGACTGCCTCAGCCACGTACCAGACAAGCAAAAGTATAAGAGAGGTCTCTGTCATGTACTCTTATCCAAGCTTCTCCCTCTGTTTCTCACGCCACTCTTTCCTTCACCCCGTCCAGCCCTGCGCAACTAACACTCGATCAGTGCAAGAAATATGTTACCTCTTGGCATGAAATAACACCGTGACTTCTCTCGTAAATCAGTGCATCCACGTTTCTAGTTCGACTGTGAGGGAGAAGGAGGAGAGAGAAGAAGAAAGCAGAGAGGTAAGGCCATACATATTGTTCCTCGGCCCCTCTGAATGATGTTTTTTACTCTCGTTTTCTTTTCCTCCCCGTCTTCGTCTGTTTCCTCTCGTCCTCGTCTCGCCTCGTGTTTCCCCTCCTTGTCTGTGTCCACGCTCTCATTCTCGTCTCGTTCCTCTCGCTTTAATTCTCTGTCACTTCTCTTTCGTGTCCTTTTCTTCCTTGTTATCTCCATTACTGCCTTACGTTTTCTCTTCCTCCTGTCCTTTCTTGTCATCGTTTCTTTCCTCGTCTTCGTCCTCCTCATCCTGCTCTTTCTCCTCCTCCTTTTCCTTCTTTTCTTCCTCCTCCTCCTCTTTTTTCTTCTATTCATCTTCCTCTTTCTATTCCTCTTCCTTTTTCTCCATCTATTTTTCCTTCTCCTCCTCCTCCTCCTCATTTCTTATTATGTTCCTTTTCCTCTTCCTTCTCTTAGTTTACTTCACATCTTTTTCCTCCTCTTTCTCCTCCTTCCCTTTCTCCACGTTCTCCTTCTCCTCCTCCTCCTCCGCCTTTTCCTCCTCCTGCCCCCTGTCTTTCTCCTCCTCCTCCTCCTCCTCCAGCGTCACTTTGTCGTCACCACTGTATCCCTCCTCCTCCTCCTCCTCCTGGAACCGCCGATCATACAAGGGAAAGATTAATCACGTTTCCAGAACCAGAACACTCAGCTCGTTACTCACTGTGATAATGGACATTCGGCTTGTTGGTCTTCGCGCTGCCTTGGGAGAACACGCCGGGGTTCGATAACTTGGGCAAACTTGGAGCTCCTTTCTGTCTCTATAATGAGTGAGAGAGGGAAAGAAAAAGCTTGAGTACCCGAAAACAAACTTACGAGTGTTAAAGTCGTTGTATATATAACTGACTTTACTTTTGTGTTAGTACTGAAGGGAAATTAAGGAAAATTGTATAATGTATGGGTGATTTATGGAATTTATGGGGATATGGAGTGCCAGAGGGTTGTTTGTATGGGCTGTATATATATTTTTTTTTTATGACGTCATGATGTAAATGTGTGTGTGTGTGTGTGTGTGTGTGTGTGTGTGTGTGTGTGTGTGTGTGTGTGATGTGAGGAGTTGTTTCTGTGCATGTATACTGTTTGCTATCCTTACTTCATCCTCCTTTGTGTTCTCTGTTGTGCCTTTCCCTTCTTTTCCTTCTATTCCTCCTTTATCATTAGCTTTATCTTCTTCTCCTCCTCCTCCTCTTCCTAATTTAGTTGTTTCTACTTTATTTATTATTCTGTCTTAACTTTACTTCTATTCTTCCTTCTTGCTGTTTCTACTCCTCCCTTTTCTTCCTATTCCTCTTCCTATTCTTTCGTTACATTACGTTTACTTGAGTTATCTATTTATTTCATTTTATTTCATTTTACTTTTTAATTCTATTTATTATTTTTTCCCCTGTTAGTGCTTTTCTATGTTTCCTCTCCTTGCTTTTTCTTCATCATCATCACCTTCATCACTATCTTCTGCATTTCCTTGACACCAATATGCGAACAGTACATTAAACTAGCCAATCCTCTTCATTAGCCAAAGCTCCCTATTACCAGACAAGCCAGAGAGGTCATCGGCACAAACATCTATACTAATCCAGTGAGAAATTAACGTGTGATTCCTTCAGTGTGTTATCTGGAGTCGTAATTGCTTCCTATGACATTTAAAGATCAGTTGCTTCTACGTCGCTTTCGTCTTTCAAGGGATGAACAGGTTACTCTTGATGAATTTCCGTCCCCGTGTGTTAAAGTGAAAGGACTGAGTTACTGTAAGGGGGACCAAACTTTGCATGGAGTTTAGCATGTAAAACTAAACGTGGTCTGTACCCCAACACTGCCTTCGTGAGTGAAAACACACACACACACACACACACACACACACACACACACACACACACACACACAACGACCACACCACATTGAATACACCGCTTCTCGTCTGATCAGCGAAGTTAAGCAACGTTGGGTCCGGTTAGTACTTGGACGGGTGACCACCTGGGAACACCATATGTTGTTGGCATTCCAACATTTGCGATTCCCACCATGATGCGAGCCATCAATCAATAGTATTTCCCTTCTAGATTAGCTTTAGAATTTATGTTAAGTATTTCCCCACCCCCTCTGTACATTTTCAGTTTGTTAACTGCCTGAATAATAAATCGTTTATTATTATTATTATTATTATTATTATTATTATTATTATTATTATTACACACACACACACACACACACACACACACACACACACACACACACACACACACACACACACTGAAAATAAGAGTGGATAAGTATTAATATAAAAACAGGACCATATGAGTGTAGTTAACTCTGCGTACTGCAACTAGTTAAGGACCCTCTCCCCTCCCCACACACACACACACACACACACACACACACACACACACACACCAACCCCGCCCCCCCAAACACACACCCACACACAGTTGCCTCATGAACCAGGCATAATCACAGTCCTCAGCACCACGTAATCAAGCATTCACGGCATTAACTCCTCCCTGCACCTCAACTCCTCCCGCCACACGAGACTACAAAATATTGAAACTTAATTACGTTTTCTAAGAGAAGAGAATGAGCCGCGACCTGAAGTTTTTTCCGCAACACATCATAACAAATACAATCATCACCTTAGTATTCGTGTGTACGTGGCGTAAATTGTCTTTAGAAGCGTCAAAATATGTACCAAAGTGTGTGTGTGTGTGTGTGTGTGTGTGTGTTTTGTTTATCTTGCTACGCTGTCAGGCCGGGCAATGTTTGTCTCAAGGGGAGTTTTAGCTCAAAGGCCCAGAGTTCTGAACGGGGCACGTGTTGTGATGATGTTATTCTTATATCAACGACGATTTAACAGCGAGTTGTCAAAAGCCACCGTCAGCAGGGCAGAGGGTGGGGTAGGGTGGGATGAAGTAGTAGTAGTAGCAGTAGTAGTAGTAGTAGTAGTAGTAGTAGTAGTAGTAGTAGTAGTAGTAGTAGTAGTAGTAGTAGTATCAATGATGATGATAATAATGCTTATGATGACGATAATGAAAATAATGATGACTATGATGATATTAATAATAGAAATAGTAATAACAACAGCAACAATAACAACAAACAAGAACAACAGTATATCTTGGCAGTACTGCGCATACCTCTATTGCCATTAACATAATAATAATAATAATAATAATAATAATAATAATAATAATAATAATAGTTGTCATTATTATTATTATTATTATTATTATTATCATTATCAATATCATCATCATTACTTTTACTGTCATCCACGCACCACCACCACCACCACCACCACCACCACCACCGCAACCGCCGCTATCATGGCCAGCAGTGTTATAAAGGCTTAATGAAGCGTAACACCGCCTGACGGGGAAGGGGATAAGGATGGGTGAGGGGAGGGGACGGTGAGGGGACGGGGCGTAGCGTGACCATCATCAGAGCAACACAACCTTACCACACGGAACTGACCTCTCCCACCCCTACTATATCTAACACTAAGGAACACAAAGGAAGAAAAAAAAAAAAACTATTACTAAGGAACACAAAGGAAAAACGTAAAAAAAAAAAAAAAAGAAAAAAAAATGACTTGTTGGCTTCACGAGGTTGTTTATGTGGTTCACTAGCTTCACTTTCCACTCCTTATCCAGTTTGAACCTCAGTCTCCAATCCCACTGCTTCCCCATGCTCTCACAATGCCTTCTGTAAAACTATAAAAATTCTCCTAACCTTCAGATTCTTCAACGCTTTCCTGTCAACTCTTTTCATCTCCCAAATCTCAACATCTCCCACACGTCACAGTCTCTGCCTCATAAGTGCTTCCCTCAACTTACCCTTGTTCTGTACTTCCTATTCCCCAATCACTCTACAACGCTACATCAACGCCTTCCCTTCCCAGCACCTACGTAATGCATACTCTACATCCCTCCCACTTCCTTCAACATCTCCCACACGTCACAGAGTCTCTTTCTCGCACCTACCTCATAAGTACTTCCTCAACTTACTCTTGTTTTGTATTTCCTATTCCTCAATCCCTCTACAACGCTACATCAACGCCTTCCCTTCCCAACACCTCCCTAATGCATACTCTACATCCCTCCCAGTTCCTGCCACCGCACCTCCTCCTGTACTAAGACTCCACACGCCTCCGTAAACTCCTCGTTATCGCCTTTCACTCGCCTCATCTTGGTGGGAGTCGCCAGGCAGCACAAGACCTTTATGGGGCCTTAATGAGTGCTGCCGAGGAAATGCGTGCTTTTAGTGCTATTTTTGCAAGTGTATGAGTGAAACAACACGGTGGATATTAAAACGCGTCACGCCAACATGCTCTCCTTTCCTCAGCTGCCGGGAAGAAAAGATTCGCCCTCTCTTCGCATTATTACGGAATACATGTGTTGAAAAGAGAGGAAGTTCGTGTTCTTTATCTTGTTCTTGCGCACGTTTACATTGTGACGAAGAAAATTACCGAGCTAAATCTTGTTATTAAGCAGTTTTGCGTTATCTTAATACTGTGTGAGTTTCGTTCCATTATTTCCATTGTGTATTGTCTTGCCTGTGTTTGGTGAATGGGTTACTGGAAAATGCGTGTTCAGAATCTCATCACTGCATATTTGGTTATCTTAAGTAGCCATTGCGTGAGTGTTGCATCATTATCACTCAGTTTCTTCTGCGTACTGTGTGAATAAAGCACGGATATTATCAAGCAATGCTAACGTTTTATCACTCTGTTTTGTCTACGTACTGTGTGAATAAAGCACGGATATTATCAAACAATGCTAAGGTTTTACAAGCGACTAAGTAGTATGTGAAAAACAGGTAAAAAGTACACTAAAAAATGGCATACTTCATTTTTTTATGGTAAGAAGAAAGCTATTTCCATATTTCCTTTTCTCCGGAAATAATCCTTCTCCCACTATCTTTCTGTTTTTCACCTTCTTTTTATCCCCCTTCTCTCTATCCCACCTCTTCCTCCCAAAAAATAGAAATATTGAAAACCCCGTTCTAAATAAAGCTCTTAAACTGTTAATGATTGTACAGAACACATGTAAAAGCAGTCAAGGTTTTATAGAACATCAAATAGTTTATGAGACAACATACTATCACAAGTAATAGCAAAAAACAACTTTTCAACTTACATGGTGTGAGGAAAGTCAACATAAGCAATCATGATAGACCAATAAATAATGGGTACAAGCTTGATAAGATTAGATTTAAAAGAAAGATGGGAAGGAATTGCTTTTCAAATAGAGTAGTAGATGAATAGAACAGTAATCCAGCTGTTATTATTGATTCATCAGGAAGCTTTAAAAAATAGATCAGACAAACTTATGGATGAGTATGATAAGTAGAAATAGGTTTGTTTCATACTGAGACTACCACGTGTAGACATGATGGCTTCTTGCAGCTTTCCTCACCTTATGTTCTATACGTATACTATTTATTATTCATTCTCCAACTTTTTTTTTATTAATTTTTCATCTTAGGAAGCAACAAGTAGACGGAGTTTTTATTTTTTTATTTCACCACCTAGTTCTTCCTCAGCGCATTTTATAGTTAAACGTAATGTAAAACTCACACGAATATAGTACTTTTAGCAATCTCGTCACATATCAACTGTAACCCTCTGCTGTTAAATATTTGAAGCAACTTTCTCTTCCATGTAGTTAGTAGGAAAGGGAAGCAATGCAGGGCAGGATATTACCACGGCTTAGAAAAGTTGAATGGCTCACCTGATGAAATAATCGATGGAACCGCACTGCAACACCCATGGCACTGTGTTGTTATTGCATGGCACTCGTCCACGGTAATGCCACCCGTGAGTGCTGTGTGTGATTGCTGGACAGAGAGAGAGAGAGAGAGAGAGAAATAGCTACATTATTTTTCGAGCATGACTGTTTTGTGTTGCTCCGCCAGGAAGGTGAGTGTTTTACCAAGTTAATGTTTATTGTTACTATTCTTGTTGTTGTTGTTGTTGTTGTTCTTGTTGTTATTACTATTGTTTTTATATAATCTTTACTTACTACTACTACTACTACTACTACTACTACTACTACTATAACCAATATTAATATTACTCACTGCGGTTCAGCCTTAAGGTTATCAGCTTATCATTAATTAAGCATTGCAATGATATGAAATCTAACAGTTTTAAGGTAGGTAAAACTGCATTGTTTTGTTGAAGAAAAGTTAATAATTCTATTGCTAAAAAAACAAAATTCTTAGTGTTACTACTGCTGCTACTACTACTACTACTACTACTACTACTATTACTACTACTACTATTACTACTACTACTACTACTGTTATACTGGCTGGAGGGACTGCCTCGACGTGAACTCCATGGCCAGGCCGGGGGAACAATGCCACAGCCTTCCCTGGGCATCATAAAAGACAACTAAAAGGGACGGAGCAAAGGAACTAATAACTCTCTCCTCTGTATTGTTGTTCCCACAATGAGACAAGGCGCGGCGCCTCATCTCAATCACCTGCCTTTAAAAGTAAACATGTTATTGTCTTGGAGGAATTTAGCGACAAAGATTTTGTTATTCAAGTTTACGTTATTTAAAGTACTATTTCAGTTTTATTCCATCATTGTTGTTATTTCGCATATTTGTGTTTTCTCTAGTATTCACACACACACACACACACACACACACAAACACACACACACACACACACACAGACACACTCATTTTATCACTAGAATTTTTCGTGCACAAGCAGCACGCCTGAATGCCTCTGTATCTGCAGCACAACGCCAGGTAACCAATTATTTCCTTAACAACATAATAGTTGATTCAACGAAATGAGACTAACGTGGAGTGACCCGTTATTTACGTAGAGTCTCCCTTAAGAAGACTATATAACTGCTCGATTAAATGTAATTATCAAATGCAATTATTCCTTAATCTACAAAGGTCATGCACCCTGGAGGGCCGCGCCCCGCCCAGGTGGGAGCCAGACGCCAGTACTGGACGCACGCGGGCCACGGGCGCTGGTACTCGGAATATTGGAATTTCTTGCTTGACACTAACTGCTGAGAAAAAATACTTTAAGTGAAGCATGGACAGTGTGTGTGTGTGTGTGTGTGTGTGTGTGTGTGTGTGTGTGTGTGTGTGTGTGTGTGTGTGTGTGTGTGTGTGTGTGTGTGTGTGTGTGTGTGTGTGTGTGTGTGTGTGTGTGTGTGTGTGTGCGAGCGCGCGCGTGCGTGCGTCGGCATGCTACACCTAGTATTCCTGGAAAGGTTCATATACAGTTATTCCAAGCACTATTGAGTCGTGTTAAGTATCACCAGCAATACTTATGAGGCCTGTCGAGACACACAGTTGTCCCAAGCATGGCCAGCGACACGCGAGGCGGCGGGGTATTAACGCGATATATTGCATCCCGGCTTTTGGCATCAACATCTTTACTCCTGCTCGTATTTCAGAAGGAGAAAGCAACACCTCGCTATTTTCTTGTTCTGTCTCTCGCTTCGCGCGTTATTAAGAACCTAATGTACTTGTCGCGGTTATAAGAATTCTGAGAGAAGATTAAGTAACAGTGGCGTGTCTAAATGCGATGTCACGGTCTTGTCACGTCCCTGCCCGGAGTTATCATTGCCATTCTTGTACACTTTACAATCTTAATTAAGTATGTGATTGAAGTGCTAGGCCTTGAGTATCTAAATAAGTAAAACAGTCAAATGAGTGCTCAACAGTAGAGCCTTTTTTCCAAGTGCAATTTCACGTCCTTCCAATTTTTTTTTTGTCTCTCTATTTAAACCTTTGACTGCTATTTGGTATATCTTTCCATAATTACCATTCACTCTGAAACATTTTTACTTACTGTACAGCCACCTGCAATCTTTAAACTGGATAGAAATGGCAAAATCTACTCTTTTTTAATCCTCTTATTTCTTGTAGATCCTTAAAAGATTTCATGCATTACTTCTGTTGCTGTTACTTGTTTCATATCATAATAAGAGAGAGTTAAACAGGATATATTTTGTAACACCGAGTCTCGTTCGGTGGCCAAATTATGATTATCTTATTAAATAACATTATTAAGCGTCACTAGATCAGCTCAGTGCAATAACAGTCACAGGATTCGCCTTTGTATCGAGTCTACTTCCTCCTGCTCTTAATGTTTGCTGGCTGCCTGTAATAAGTTAGCATTTAAACGTCATGCAACCTTCCTCCTTCCTTTACTTATACAGGTAGATACAGGTAGTGGGAAGCTAATCAGGTGTGAATCCATCGCAATGCATCAGTGGAAGAAGGCAGTCGAGGGGTAAAAAAAAACAGGCCAAGGTATTTTAATCTAGGAAGCTACCTGATACAGGCGCCCTGAGGTGATCGAATAGCAGGGTGAAGGAAAAGAAAATGATGAAACCAACGACCAGGATAACGAGAAGGAAGGCAAGTCTCAACGTAGGAAAGAAGGAAGGAAAGAAAAGACGAAGAAGAAGGCGAGAACGAAAAGAGGAGGACGAGGCCGAGGAAGAGGATAACGAGAAGGAAAGGAAGACCGAAAGCGGGAAGGAAAGAAGGAAGAATGGAAAGAAGAGGCGCGTAAGAGGACAAAGACAAGAACGAAAAGAAAAACAAGAGGACGAGGCCGAAGACGACAAGAACGAGGATGAAGGAAAGACGAAAAGAAGGAAGGAAGGAAGGAAGGAAGGAAGGAACGATGAGAACGAGGCGAGAACGAGGAGGAAGGAAAGACGGAAGGCAGGAGGGGAGGGGCGCTACCTGAATGGCTAAGGACACCAATTAGTTAGGTAAATGTGTCGTCCACTTTGACGTAATTTCGTACAATGAACTGATTTTCCTGACACAATATTGTATACCAGCCTCGTAATAACCTTTCTCTCTCACACACACACACACACACGCACACTTTCACTCTCTCTCTCTTTCTTCGATCATGTGAATCACCCACAGTACAATCAACAGACAAACATAGAAGTATCCCTCACTAAGAACTCTAGTACCCCTTTCTTGAGCGTCTAAGGAGCGGGGGGACACACACTACCGAGCTGAAATGATAATGTGTTCTCCCCTCCTGCTCCTCCTCCTCCTCCTGCACTGCTTCGGCCGCTCCGCTCAGTTAGACTCGCTCGCTAATGGTGTTGAACTTTGACTATTACTCACCTCCACTTGTCTCGCGCACCGCTGTATGGGTGTTGGCGCTGCGAAGTTCAGTCTAGACACCAGGATTTGGAAGGGAGGGTTCTGTAGGGGAAATTACTGTAGGAAACTGACGGTGGATTGCTAAAGGGAGAATAATAGAGGGGAACTAATGGAAGGGCCGTTAGAGGAGAGGCTGAACGGGAAACTATGGGATGAGCTGGAGGGGAAATTATATAGAGAAGCTGTATTGTATGGGAAAAGGTTTGTTATTCTAAAGGGGATCTAAAGAAAGATGAAACTAAAGTATTTGACTGTAGAAAACTGTAGAGGGATCTGTATAGGAAACTGTTAAGGGAGGAATGGCAAGAAAAAATACTGAAGACGAGAAGGGAAATTTCTGTAAAGGGAGCAGCAATGTAAGGGGAGGGGGGATTCTCAATCCAAAGGGAATTTATAATAGGAAACATATGGTCATCATCATTGGATTAACAAATATATTCACCTCTCTCTCTCTCTCTCTCTCTCTCTCTCTCTCTCTCTCTCTCTCTCTCTCTCACACACACACACACACACACATTCATATATATAATTTAAAAGGCAAAAGATTAAAAAACACTTAAATATAAAAGCTTGTTGCGTAATGACAAGTTTGCCATTTAATGACTGATTAGACCAAACTGAATTAGCAAACTTTGACAGCATAAGGACTACGTAATTATGAAGCAAAAGGACCTATAAACCCGTGGGATAAACAGCTTGTTCGGTAATGACATTGGAATCATTTAATGGCAGTTCGTTAAGTCTGTAGTTGAGAGGCAGTACATGCTTGATTAATACTGGCTTAACAATAATAGCCTTGTTACCTATTACGGGACACAACACTCGCTTATAATTACGTAGCAGGGGATTTATAAATACTTTGAATAATAGCGTGTAAGTACAGTGCAGTTCCATGAGCATTTAATATTATTGTAATTAAATTAATTTCAGCGTGCTCATAACGCCATTTGGTACAAGTAACACATGAATTGATGTAATTATGACTATTTCGTTCTATTCACAGTTTTATACCGTCAGACACACATGTATGTTTGTGTTTGTTTGGTATAAGTAAAATGACGTACAGTGAAGGACGTAAGTTGTCGGAAATTGTGAGGAAGAAAAAAAAATTGAGGAGCACGTGCATGAATTTAAGCGTCAAGGCAGCTCAGTCAGGCGGGATAGGACAGATCACAGCGGGAGGCATCATCGGGCACGTCAAGGCCACGCCACTTCGGGTCAGGTAAATGAGATCAGTCATTCTTCCTGAGGTCACATTTCCACGGACATTTTTCACTTACACTGACAATCTCCCTTTTGACAGATTCCCCCTCTGCTCATTTTTGCCTGTGAATATTTCTCCCTGGTTTGTGATAACGACACGGTGATCGAAGCTAAATTTGGCTACACAAGGTGGTTAGATATAGGAGTGAGGAAAAAATGTTTGGAGGGAGAGATGGTTAGGAGGAAAAATATCGAGGGGAAAAAATAGGTCGAGGGGGAGCCGCTGGAGGGAAAAAAATATGCAGGGGAAATAAATCAAGGAAAATATACAGAAGGGGATTCGAAGGGGGAAACAGGTCAAAGAGGGGGAGTTAGTGTCATTATTGGGAAAAAGTCTAAGGGAAAATATTTTTTTTTTTTATTATTGTGTTATAGTAAATAAACAAATAAAATCACACAGCCCGGGAAGATAATTAAAGCAGTAATCCAGGTTAGACTGGTCAGGTAACTTAATTAGGCTCTGGTACGTCCTGTCAGGTATCACTAAGTCTTGTGAAGGTATATGATTAAACTAATATTACTGCTCGCATGGAAACTCTCTTGTTATTATAACGTAGTTCTTTCTTTACCCTTATTCTCTGGCTAGTTTCTTCTTTATACAATTTTCATTTACTACTACTCATGCTACCATTACTACTACTACTACTACTACTACTACTACTACTACTACTACTACTACTCTCCACTTTATCTTTGTTTGTGTCCCTTCCCATACAACCCTACCTCCATACAAACCCCACGTGAGCCTGTTGGTCTTCATTAATCAGTCACACCTCTCTTTCTCTCCACGTCACCCACGACAAACATATCCCTTTCTGTGCAGGTATTCAGAGCCTCCCCCTCTGCGCCGCTCCATACACGCTCCTGTCTATTATACCCATTGTCCTTTGTAAATGTCCATTCAAGAGTTGGTTGTCTCTAGAAGCTAAAGAAATCTGATATGCTCCTCTTCCTTTTTTATCAATGGGTGCAACTGTGTCATGTACTTGTTATCTATTTGTGTGTGTGTGTGTGTGTGTGTGTGTGTGTGTGTGTGTGTGTGTGTGTGTGTTAGTACTCGTCAGGTCAGCTAGATCTCGTAGCGGCGTCAGTAATTAAATTAGTCAATCTCTACGTATGTTTGGTGTCCAGAAGGTCGTGTCGTCTGTATCTCATTACGTTGTCGTGGTGACTTAATTAACAAAGAGATCAGTAAGCGTGTTTATTGGCAGAAGAAATGCCTTTACCTGTGTTGTGTTTACCTTTTTTATTTGTTTTTCATGAGTCTGGCCTCAAAGAAAAAGCAGAATTGTCGTCTAATATGCAGGTGGAAAAAAGTAAATTACAGGGAAATTTTAAGGTGACTGATTTGGTTTGGGATCATATGTGAATGAGAAACACAAGGGACAAATATCTCACAGAAAACCACACCAGCGCAGACAAAATACTTCAGCTTAAAACACCCACTCAAAATTATAAATAAAAGTAGTAGAACACCAAACCTTATGTGGAAGAGTTATGGAATGCAGCTTTGTGACTGAGCAGAAAAGACAAGGAGACTCAACCAAGATAGAAAAAAAAAACATCGATTTGCTGAGCCACTGAAGACAAAAGCACTCGACTTTTAACAACAACGGTGAGTGCCTGGCCGGTGTGCGGCTTTTTTGGTCTTGTTTGTCGACGGTGTTTCTCGCAGTGAGCACGGGAGGCGGAGCACAAAGGAAGAAGGACAAAAGGTGAAGAGAACGCAAAGCCAACGTAAGGCTCATTTATTTCCTGGCGTATATTCCTCACTCCCTTGATGGCATTCATTTGTGACGCTAACATCACTCATAAGGAAGATAACTAGTGTGGTGAGGCGGGGTGTAAGAGCCGCTTCAGGGGACATACACACTTAGGACACTGGTGCGTAAGGATGGGGTGTCAGAACCGCTTCACTCAAGGGGACACACACCCTTAGGAACCTGGTGGGGTGAAGAAATGGTAAAAGAAGCCGCCTCACACTAGGAGACACACTACAGGACATTGATGGGTGAGAGCGAGGTGTTAGGACTGCTTCACACTAAAGGACACGCACTTTTAAGACACTGGCGGGTGAAGGAAGGGTGTCAGAGCTGCTTCACACTGGCAACACACTCTCGAGGCGATGATGTAAATTCAGGGTATTTATTGCCGACTGGTGTTTCCTTTTCTCCTTTTTTTTTTTTGGTGGGGGGGCGAGGTGTTATGGATTCCATACGTGTCTCGCTGAATGGTGGTGATGCAGAGGCTCACTCCATTAACCAGTAACCCTTGAGCCGTTCACTGCACGCACGTGTCTACCGGAACACGTTTAGACATCCCCCCTAAAAATTCAGGTGAATCTTCCTTTTTTTTTTTCACCATCAGGAACTAATTAAACTTTTTTTCTTTTCATTCTTTCCTTAATTTTCCTGTTGACGTGAATTTCAAAACACTGAATATAAAAATACCCCAAAATTCGAGGACGTATTTGCACGCTCTTCCGCCTTTCAGTAGAAGAGACGAAATGGCGCAGCAAACATTTCCACCTTGATATGAACCGCTGGGACCCCTCCGCACACATCGATGAGTAGATAAGATAAATAAAAGGGTAAGCGACGTCAAAGAGAGAGAAACAGATATCGGCGGACAATCAATGGTTTCTAGATAACGCTGGAGGCCTTTTCGATACGTGATTTATACTTGACACCATCTTTCAACTCCCCGTGACGCCTCTCTGCCGGTGCGTGGGAGCTGAGCCTCGGGGAAAGTGGAGCCCTCGCCCTTTAGAAACGGAGGAAGTTTGGTATATGGTGGCTGGGAAAGGCTAGAGGGAGGCAGGGGTGAAAGTATTGGAGGTGTTGGGAGGCTTGGTAGAGATACGATGAGCTGGTTCTGTGTTTCCGTGTGTGTGTGTGTGTGTGTGTGTGTGTGTGTGTGTGTGTGTGTGTGTGTGTGTGTGTGTGTGTGTGTGTGTGTGTGTGTGTGTGTGTGTGTGTGTGTAAGGGCGTCGTTATGTTGATCTATAACGCCTTAGAGCGATACTTTAAGATACTTTATTGAGTGAAATCTTTAGCGGAGGTTGGCGTGACATTAAATGAAAGGTAGAGAGACTAATTACAATAATGAAGCTTAAAAGTTCGATGTTTTTTTTTATCTTTCATTCCCATAATTTTGTCCTAATTAAATGACAAGTGAAGAGAAAGATGGATATGAAAGTTTAAGAAGGACACTGGTAATTGTTTGAGGAGGTGAGATTAAAGGTGGTGGGAGAAGTGAATATTACGAGTCTTGGAAATGTTGGGATACTTTTGAAAGGGTGAGGTGCGAGGCGGCGACGGATGAGTGGCGGATATTACAGTTTTTGGGAGGATCTGAGCAATTTTTCAAGGGTACGAAGTGTGAGGCGGCATCGGGAAAAGACAGACGATACAAACAATAAGACAGTGAAATTAGTAGAATAGATGTGAATGTAGTATAAGTGACACCAGTGAAATGGGAATACATAATACAAAGGAACACGTGAGAAAAAAGATACTAAGACACACTGATTTATGAAGAAGGAAAACTGAGCACCGATTAAGATTGTAAGGACAGGTGTGCAGGTAATGACGGTTAGGTAAATCAAGCCAACAATAACACAGCGCCCCTCATGACAGGAGGCAGCGGGGAGGTAAGAGAAAGTACACTACCTTTCATAAACAACGAAGTCCGCCCCTCGTCGCGACACCTCCACTATTACCCGGAATAACGCTTAATTACACCAGTACATTACCGAAGTGTTATTAAATGCGTCGGTTAATTCTGAGGTGACTGGGGATCCTGAGGGAGTCATTTTTCATAGAAGCCAGTAGTGTGTGGGGTCTTTGGTTCACCGCTCGCCTCACCTCCTGGCCTCCCTTCATGGCTGCCAATGAAATATTTATCAGTATTTATCTATTCGTTACTTAATTTATTTACCATATTTTCCTCTTTTTTTCTATTTTATGATCTCTATTGTTCTCTTTCACCCTGAAGTCAATTAAGTTTCTATCTGTATTTATTTCTTGGCTTCATTTCTATTTCCTAGTTTCCCTCTTGTTTCATTGCCATAGTCTCTTTCATTCTCGTTCTTCTTCTCTTTCTGTCTCTCTCCTTTGCTCTCTCTATTTCGCCTTCCTTCCATCTCCTTATCTTATTCTCCCTTATTCTTCGCTTTCGTTGGATTTCCCTCACTATTTCTATCCTGTTTTTTGTATTCTTTCTTTCTCTTTTTGTTCTTCTCTCCTTCGCTCTCCTTCAATTCCTCTCCCCCCTCTCTCTCTCCTACCCTTCCTGTTCCTTCGTTTTCTCCTACTTCTTCGTCTTCCTTCCACCTTTTCTTACTCTGCTCCTTCAATTTCACCTTCTCTTGCTCCTCTTCACTCTGCCTCCTCCTCTTCCTCTGCCTCAACCTCCTCCTTTCACCTCCTTACTCTAAGCCCTCCTCTCCTCCTCCATCCTCTTGGTCAACCTTACTCAAACCCTCCCTTCCCTTCCTCCTAGCTTCTGGCTTCGTCCCCTTCACTTCCGTTCTCTTCTCTTTTTTTTTCTTTAATTTCATTCCCTTCCTTTTTTCTTTCATTTAATTTCCTTCCTTCTCTCTCTTTTTTTCTCTTCTGTTCCCTTCCCTTTTTTCCTTTCCTTCCCTCCCCTTCTCTTCCTTTCCTTTCCATTCCTTTTCCCTCCCTTTTTTCCATTCCTTCCCTTCCATTTCTCCCCTTCTCTTCCTCTCCCTTTCCTTCCCTTCCTTCACCTTCCCATCCCTTCCTCTTCCTTCCCTTCTCTCATCTCTGTGTGGTTGTTAGCTAGTTGTGTGAACGAGTGAATGAGCGAGACTTGTGTGAGGCATGAATACGTGTATGAGTGAACGAGCTAGGCTTCAGTCATAAGTGTTAAGTGGAAGTGCGCGGCCTGGCGCCGGGAGATCACCTACCTCCAGCCTTCTGTTCACACCTTCTGTGAATAAACACCTGCACTGTTACCTGCGTTTCCTGTGCCCCTGCTGGTCAAGAGTCGAACATGGCGCAGTGAGTAGGATCAGGACAAGGCTGCAGTGGGTACGGCGCAGAATGGAGAAGCAGTTGGAGGCGCTGGCTGCCCTGCTAGCGCGACAGTCGGAGCAGAGTCAGGCTCTGCTAGCGCGACAGTCGGAGCAGAGTCAGGCTCGCGAGGAGCGTTTAACCCAGCTGCTGGAGAGAGTGGGGACACAAGCTCCCAGTCGCACCACGGCGAGCAATGAAGGCGAAACCACAGCCCGCAGCACGTCTACCCAGGGCGCGAGGTTCCCGACGTCCGCCACCATCATTCCTCACTTAACGGCGTCAGCATCTTTACGTGAGTTCGACACGTGGCGCCATAAGTTTGAAGGATACGTAACCCTCGCCAGGATAGACTGTCTCTCCCTGGCTGAGCAGAGGGCGGCACTCGCTGCTGTCCTAGACGACGAGTGGACCCGTACACTTCGCTACGGGATAAGCTTACCGAGAGACGCGGAGTTAAGAACCATCCTCGATGCAATGTGTGAGTACCTGCGAAGCCAGCGCAACATCATCATGGATAGAAGAGACTTCTACTCCCGCGTGCAAGAAACGCAAGAAGGTTTTGACGACTTTTTATGTGCTGTAAAGGAAATCGCCAATTTCTGTGACTTTTGCGACCAGTGCATAAACCATCAGCTGCGTGACAGAATTGTCGTTGGGACACGAGACGAAGTGGCTCTGAAACGCATGCTGGAAAACAAGAAACTCACCCTTGAAAACGCCATAGATATTTGCAGAGCATCAGAGAGCGCTAACCAGTGTAGTGCAGTACTAAGGGGCGGCTCTCACTCTTCGAGCCATGGTGTGAACGCTGTCTCGAACTACAGGAAGGGCAGTTTCGGGGGCTCAAGCCCCACGGGCTGTTATCGTTGTGGCAAAGATTGTCGCAGTGACAAAAGGGGATGCCAGGCAATAGATAAAGTGTGTCGTAACTGCGGGAAAAGAGGGCATTTTGCGAGTGTATGTCAGCAGACAGTGAGGAAACGACGAGGAGCTTCGAGGAGTTCCTCAACTGTCTCTCCTCATCGCGGTGCAGGCCCGAGGCGGGGAGCCAGTGCCAGTGTATACCAGCTCTTATCAGGCGTATACACAAAGACGGTGACGGCACGACCTGCGCCCCAGGTGCTCATTACCGCCACACATCCCGCTGGAAGAGACAAGATTACGTGGACTCCTGACTCTGGGGCCGAAACGACCGTTATTGGCCTCGACACGGCAACACTCCTTGGAATCCCGCCCTCCAGCTTGGCGCCCGCTGATGGTGATGGACTTTATGCTGCCGGTAATCACCCCCTCACCTGTGTAGGAACTTTCTCGTCGCACTTGCAACTGGGCGACAGGGAAGCTGAGACTGTTGTGAGCGTGGTGAAGGAGGTGAAGGGGGCGCTGCTTAGCTGGTACGATTCCATCGCTCTCGGAATCCTCCCCGAAGATTTTCCGGCTCAAATCCGACCGCTACGCAGGGAAGAACAGCACACCGGCAACAGCTCCATCAAGTACCCGACCGCCTCGCAGCCACCTCTATCTACGCCCACAGAAGTGATCAGCTGGCCTCATTCCTACGACCCAACGCCACAGCAGCGTGCGGGGCACGCTGCTGCTGTGATCAAGGCCTTTCCCAGCGTCTTCGAAGCAAAGGAAGGTTTACGTGCAATGGCTGGTGGATCCATGGCCATCGAGTTGACAGACGACGCTCGACCCTTCGCCGTAACAGCATCTCGTACAATCCCTTACAATTGGCGTGAAGAAATTAAGAGCCAGTTGGAAGAGCTGCTTAACAAGGGAATCATCGAGAGTGTGGACTACCCTACGGCATGGTGCCACCCCATCGTGCCTGTCCCAAAAAAGACATCTGGTGTAAGGCTGTGTGTTGACCTGACACGACTCAACCGTTACGTGAAGAGGCCCGTGTATCCAGTGCGCTCACCTCATGACGCCATCGCCTCGATCGGGACCGGAGCAGTTTGGTTCACCACTCTTGATGCCAAGATGGGGTATTTTCAAGTCCCCATTAGAGAAGAAGACCAGGATTTAACCTGCTTCATAACACCTTGGGGTCGGTACAAGTTTCGGCGAGCGGTTATGGGTCTCGTCTCGTCTGGAGACGAGTATAACCGTCGAGGAGACCAAGCTCTCGGCGACATACCTAACACCATCAAGATCGTGGACGACATCCTGGCCTATGACTCCACCTACAGTGCGCACTTAGCCCATGTCATTCAGATTGTGCGGCGGTGTGACCAGCACGGCATCACTCTCAACCCACAGAAGTTTACATTCGCGGAAAGAGTGGTAGATTACTGTGGTTACTCTGTTTCTGGACAAGGCTACACGACAGACTCAAAGAAAGTTAAGGCAATCTCTGACTTCCCACGACCACAGCACATCACCGACTTACGATCATTCATGGGTCTTACAAACCAGCTTGGAAGCTTTTCTCCTGCTGTGGCTGCAGCTGCACAACCCCTCAGAGATCTCTTACGCCCGAAGAACAGTTGGTGCTGGTCTCCTAACCATGAAGAGGCGTTTGAGAAGGTGAAACAGTGTCTCGTCAGCCCACCTGTCTTGGCATACTTCGACCCATCATTACCAACGATGCTACAGACTGACGCCTCAAGGATGCACGGATTTGGATTCGTTCTCCTGCAGAAGCACAGTGACCAGTGGAAGATGGTGCAATGCGGGTCAAGATTTGTTACAGACACAGAGAGCCGCTATGCAGTAATAGAGTTGGAAATGGCTGCAATCGTCTGGGCAGTCAGGAAATGTGGCACCTACCTGAAAGGACTCCCTCACTTCGATCTAGTGCTCGACCACCGCCCGCTGATACCTCTCCTCAATAGCAAGTTGTTGGGAGAAATAGAGAACCTGCGGCTGCAGCGCATGAGGGAGAAGCTTGCTCAGTATTCTTTCACAGCAAGCTGGCAAAAGGGATCGACACACTGTGTGCCCGACGCCCTCTCACGTGCTCCAGTACAGGACCCAGTGGAGGAAGAGGATGCTGCTACTTCTGGTGACCTCGACCCTCTCCACTCAGCGGTCATCTCAGCGTTATCTGCCACCAATGAGGACGGCGTCCGCTTAGCACCACTCCAGGATCAGACTGTGGAAATGGTACGTGCCGCAGCAGCAAGAGACGGGGAGTACTGCTTGCTCAAGAACGTCATCATCGAGGGCTTCCCTGATCATTGCCACGACCTCGATCACCGCTTGCGTACGTACTGGCCGGTGCGCAGTCTGCTGGCCGTAGACGACGACCTGGTGGTTTACGGGCCGAGGCTTCTTATTCCTCACAGCCTCCGCCGAGAAACACTAGAGCGACTCCATGACAGTCATCAGGGGATGGAGCGCACCAAGCGACGGGCCCGACAAACGGTGTACTGGCCTGGTATGGACAGAGACGTTGAGAACGTCGTTTCTGGATGCTCACTATGCCGTCCACTCCTACCAAGCCAAGCCAACGAACCTCTCTGGCAGGACACGGACACACCCAGCAGGGTGTTTGAGTCAGTTTCTGCAGACTACTTCCACGCAGCAGGCCGTACATACCTCGTGTATGTAGATCGCTTGTCTGGGTGGCCTCACGTGTCTGCATGCTCACGTCCAGCATCGGCTGATCAGCTCGTTCGTATCCTTCGGGGTGTGTTCGCCGACACGGGCGTGCCTGTTCTCCTGAGGACTGACGGTGGACCGCAGTTCACTTCTTCATCGGTACGGCGCTTCCTGGCTCGATGGGGGGTGGAGCATCGTGTATCTTCACCTCATTATCCACGCTCCAATGGTCACGCCGAGGCAGCGGTCAAGTCCGTGAAGAAGCTGATCCTCACGACCACACAGCAGGGACACCTGGACGAGGATGCGTTCGCTCGCGGGTTGCTGGAACTGCGCAACACTCCGAGGGCGGAAGGGCGATCACCAGCACAAGTCCTCTTCGGTCATCCTATGAGGTCCTGTGTCCCGGCTCATCATCGCTCATACGCTCAGCAGTGGCAGCGCGCTGCTGATGAGTGCGACGCCAAGGCAGAGCGACTGAGGAAGAAAGCGAAACTTCGCCACGACGCGTCCGCCCGTACTCTTCCTCTCCTGCACCTCGGTGGCCACGTCGACGTTCAAGATCACACGACAGGCCTCTGGGATCGCCTGGGTGTCATCGTGGCTGTTGGGCGAAGGAGAGACTACCTCATCAAGATGGGCAGCGGTCGCGTGATGTGGCGTAATAGAAGACACCTACGCCCACACAGACCTCTTGCTCCCCTTCCTGTCGAGCAGCACACCGCTCATGGCGGTGCAGCGCTTCAGCATCAGGGTCACGAGGAACACCACCATCCCGGCAGCCCGGAGCATCAGGGTAACGGGGTACACCGTGGCCGAGAGCAACCAGAGCGTCGAAGCAGCCGACAGCGTAGGGAGCCGAGACGACTGCAGGTGCGGTGGCACCGTAGCACCTACGATTAGTCGTACGTGTTCATTGTACGCTGTGTTTGTTTTGTGTATATGTACCGTGTTTTCTGTACTTCAATCATTGTAACTTTGTTTCATGTGTTACGGTAGCCATAACAAAGATAAGGAATCTTCCTTATGTCTCGGGGGAGGTGTGTGGTTGTTAGCTAGTTGTGTGAACGAGTGAATGAGCGAGACTTGTGTGAGGCATGAATACGTGTATGAGTGAACGAGCTAGGCTTCAGTCATAAGTGTTAAGTGGAAGTGCGCGGCCTGGCGCCGGGAGATCACCTACCTCCAGCCTTCTGTTCACACCTTCTGTGAATAAACACCTGCACTGTTACCTGCGTTTCCTGTGCCCCTGCTGGTCAAGAGTCGAACAATCTCCAGTTCGTCTTCTCTCCTCCAAGATCCTTCTCTTCCCTAAACTCCCTCTTCCTCCCTCCCTCCTCTAACCTTCCCTTTCTCCTCGCCTCGGGTCCGCCTCCCAGCACCTTGAGCAGCTCCCAGCGCCTCCAGCCTTCGCCCCCTGAGGAATATTGATCCCCTTCAGTGTCGCTTCCTGACTGGGGCGCGGCGAGGACAAGGTCTGAGGGGAGTTTCAACTATTTTTGTCTGCAGTAAGTTCATTAAATGCAGGTTTTCGTGTATAAATACGCCAATAATTATAAAATAGGTGTTTATAGTTTAAGCTCCGCTCTGACTAAACGTGTATTAATCGTATATTTTGTGTTATGAATGGCAGTTCGACACGAGGCAGTTTGAATTAGAGTTTAATGGTGCTTTCTTTTACTGATGCGATTGTTCCCAGATCTGTCGTATTTTTTTTACACAAGGTATTCGGTGTCACTTCATTACTCCGTGAAATTTAAGCTGCTTTTTTTTGTATGTCAGTCAATTATTCCGTGAAGCTTTGTTTCTTTGTTTCTTTTTTTTTTTTTTTAAGTCTTACTCCCTTTGTTATTCTGTGAAAATGAAGCCTTTTCTTCTGTTCGTAAAAGAGTAGTTCATTACTTTCCGAGCTTCAATTACTCGGTACAAAAGTTACTGCCTCGTATTAGTGACAAAGGGTGATAGCCTCCCGGTGCAGCGAGGGAAGCAACACAATAATAACAGATCCACGTGCTATAAATAATTTGCCAAAATTCATCAAAAGTATCTAGTAAATGAAACGCCAATCACACACACACACACACACACACACACACACACACAACATGCAGACAATTAGTTTCAGAGCTTTTATTGCATTGAGAGGAAAACAAATATTGTACAAAAAAAGCAACTAAAAGTATTTGCTGGAGCGGATGAAATGACAAGCGTGGGAAAAAAAAAAGAAAAAGAAAAACTGAATCTCACTTTTAGAATAACAATGATATCACGGAGCATAATCATTTAAGACGCGTCAAGGGAAAGTTAAAGTGTTGGTAAGTAAATACTGTCAGGTAAGTCTGCAGTTATCAATAGTAACGTATTTGTAGATTTAAAGCATTTCTATTTACCAAAGTATCATTGAAAGTTTCGTTAAGTATCTACAGGAAATAACTTGTCTGTCTCTTCGTCTGTCTGTCTGTCTGTCTGACTATCCGCCTGTGTGTGTGTGTGTGTGTGTGTGTGTGTGTGTGTGTGTGTGTGCGCTGCCAGTCTCTCTTGTGTTTGATTATCTGTCGAAGCATCAATAATTTCTGTCTGTCTGTCTGTCTGTTTGTCTGTCTGTATATAGATATGTATGTAAATATGTATAAATGGATGTATTGACGGAAGTGTGTGTGTGTGTGTGTGTGTGTGTGTGTGTGTGTGTGTGTGTGTGTGTGTGTGTGTGTGTGTGTGTGTGTGTGTGTGTGTGTGTGTGAATGTAAATCTGTCTGTCTGTCAGTCTCTATCTTCCTGTCCATCCTCAACGCTCTCCTGCCCAGTTCACAAATTCCCTCGCCACGCGGACCACTGTATTCACCAAATTCCGGAAAATAACTCAGGCATAAAATATAGAACGTGATGAAACCAACTGACGGAAAATTTGACGAAATGCGATTTTTGTGTCTCGTGTGTCTGGCTGCGTGTCGCCTCCTCCCGCAGGACACACGGGAACCCACACTGAAAATGGACGTGTGTGTGTGTGTGTGTGTGTGCGGTATCTATAGCAACATTTAGTTTAACAAATCCATGCCAAAATGAGGATATTTATTACTGTACTCACCACACAGCTTTTTTTCTATCATTTCAATGCTGCAAATACATTTTACTGTTTAATCATAAGCAAGTCAATGCCTATGTTTTTCATATTGAAAGGTAGAGCAGGGCTGGTATCTGATTCAATAGTGATGTTTATATTTGTAACAGCTGTGGTAAATGGAGGATATTTGAGAAAGAGGAGCGAGGGGATGACAGGGAGGTGGGGAGAACAATGTCAGAGTGGGAAGGACAGGGGATGACAGAGATGGGTTAACAAAATATCAGAATGGGGAGGAGAGGGATTGGCAGGGGTGTGGAATGAACATAATGTCAGAGCAGCGAGGCAGGGAATGACAGGAAGGTGGGGAGAACAAAATATCAGAGCAGGGACGATAGGGGTTGGCAGGGTGTAGGAGAACATAATGTCAGAGCAGGGAGGCAGGGGTTGACAGGGAGGTGGGGAGAACAATATCAGAACAAGGAGGGAGGGGTTGGCGGGGTGTGGGGGAACAATCAGTGACACAAGTACACGCATCGCCCCTCGTCGCCAGGTATTCATTGTCCTCACAGCGTCAGCATGTTCAGAGTGAAAATGAATGATTATATCGATACTAATTCATGTTCCTAATAACAGTGCAGCGCTAACAGGATATTTTTATGACTGCTGCAAATTATTACAACTAATAATTCCAAGGTGGTGATTTATGTCACACCTATTTGAAAGTGCAACGGCGATAACAATAACAATAGGGGCTGTTATATCCTCTCCTTCACCTCCGCCTCCTCCTCCTACTACGAATACTACTATTGCTAATACTACCGTTACAACAACCACCATAACTACAACTGGATAACATTAAGACCACTCCCTACCTTGCCCTTAACATCACCTACCCAGCCCACGCCCTACTCCACGCCATTCCTGCTGTGAGCCAAATCTCTCAACTTCTCCGTCACGGGCCACAAAGCTTCGCCCACCCCGCCGCTGCCCCGTGTGTACCGCGCTTCGCCAACACGATCCTCGCCAGTTTATGGTCGACAATCAAGAGGTAATTGCCTCTCCCATTCCCATCAAGTTACTCAGCAGCTATTTGTGGATCGCTCACACTCCACCGACGTCTTCTCGTCTATAATAAATAAATATATAGATTAATAAATAGATAAACAGTAATCACATCGAAATCAATATAATTACTCCGTTAGAAATATCGATTGAATTCAATAAAAAAGGAAGAAAATGTTTTTTTTTTTATATCGAGAGGTACATACATGAATGGAATAAACTCATCAACGACATCACTGGAGGTTGTTGGGAGAGGAGGAGGAGGACGAGGAATATAAAGGGAAAGGAAAACATACAACAGACTTTCTGGTCCTCGATAGACTGTTAGATGGTGAAGGATATTGAGGAGGAGGAGAAGGAGGAGGAGGAGGAGGATAAGAAGAAAAATGGGAGGAGAATAAGAATAAAAAGGAAGAAAAAGAGAAGGAGTGCAGAAACCTTTGATGAGCATAAATACCATTTTGTGAACATGCGGACCAACGCTCCGCCTAACAAGTTCTATGTAAGGTCTATCATATCTTCCAGGAATTCTAAACAAAATAATGAAGCTTCGAGGAAAGGAGGGATGGCAGTTCAGGGGTTTTGTTTTCTCACCCTGCCTTCCCGACCTAATAGTGAAGACGTCTGCGCAGTGAGGGAAGTAAGACTGCTAAGGAGACACATGAGCACAGTGGAGAGTCAGCAAGAACCTCAGCGACTTTACCCTTTCACTGCGATAAGCGACGGTTCAAAGCACTAGGAAAAAGAGAAGAGGATAAAAGAAGACTAGATTTTGCAATTTCTAGTCCGTATAATGTTGGGAGGTGGCTGAGGAACAAGAACAAATGTCTCAGAGTGGCTAGTGACTGAGGGTTAAAGAAACGTTCACAAGAGACCGGTGCAATACGCTCAGTGGCGCAGTAAGACGAGGCCTCCCTCAGGAACCCACTCCGGCCATCCTCCTCCTCGCAAAGCACAATAAATATCGCGTCTTCTCTCGCCCTGCTGCCCTGAAAGCTCGGCCAGCACCCGCCAGCCCCTTCCGCTCCTGGCGAGGCTGTGACACATTGCTGGCTGGCTTGGAAAGTTTTAAAGCTGTGTTTTTGTAGACTTTCCGTGATGCATCAAAATAATTACAGGGAAGTTTGGGCACGTGCAGCACAAGTGGTGACAGCGTCGACTTAAAACAGAGAAAAAAAAAGATAAATTGATGAAGAAAGTATAGTTTTTCAAGGGTAATTTTGCAGAATCACTATTTTTTTTTCCTATTTTTACACCAACTGCTTGTATAGAAACCACTGCAGCGCTATATCATGATGCGGAAAACATCTCTAATAGATCCTCTCTCTCTCTCTCTCTCTCTCTCTCTCTCTCTCTCTCTCTCTCTCTCTCTCTCTCTCTCTCTCTCTCTCTCTCTCTCTCTCTCTCTTATCTGTAGCAGGAATGAAGGCCAGGCAGGTCAATGCCTCCTGAAAGTGAGACACTGTGGTGAGAGAAACCAGGATGAAACAGAAGCACGAATTCTCTAGCGTTTGAAGTATCGCCCTGCTTGAGAATCCTCGTGATCTCTCCTAGTAGAAAAGTTATTGAAACAGAACGTTGTGCTTCATCCAACCAGTAAATCCCACACACTTATCACACTTGTCTTGCTTATCGTGATCGTGTTATGCTTGACGAACACTCGGTGCTCAGGTGCTACAAGGTGTTATTGAAGTCATGTATTACGTCTGGTGTTTATGGGGACAATAGAACATCAGTTTTCAGCAGTGTTTGTATATATTACCAGAAATTGCATTGTTGGGGTTCTATGCCTGTTCAGATTTACAAACGTAAGTAATAGTTTGGAAACTTTAATATTCTTACGATAAAAAAAAAAAAAAACGTTATGATTATCTTATAGAGGCTTCCCAACACTACCTGGGATTACTAATGAGAAACTAAAATGCTTAAAAGAAAATAAGAGACTACTAGAAGGAAGTCATGGTAGTGAAGCAAGGAAAAGTAATCGTCCCAAAACAAGGTCACACGTAAATTCCAAAATGTTTGAATATACGTTCTGGAATAAAAGATACGAGTAGCTGACGTCAAAACGGGAGAAAAAAAAGTGAAGGAAAGAAACCCGTGGGCAGGAGGATGTAGAATAAACAGGATAATCTTTTTGAAAACAAGACTCAAAACACGGTTCCGAGAAGAAATGTTTACTTAGTACCAAAAATGACAGGAAATCGAATATTGTTTTGCTGAAGTGTGAGGTGAAGCGAGACACGTAAATCTGCGTTACCTGGACAAAGGAATAACATCGAACACACACACACACACACACACACACACACACACACACACACACACACACACACACACACACATAGACGCAAATAAAAAAAAATAAAATAACTGGCACACCTATCACCTTTTACATCCCTGTTTGCAATAAGCTGCACTAATGTAAAGTAGGATTTGGGTGGTAAAGGCGAAGGCTCCTCCCCACCGATAGTCCCCTCCAGTCGTGGGTCTCCTGCTCGAAAGACACACTGTAGACTTAACAAGCACACAATAACCCTTTACAGTTCCCCCTCGCTTTACATCTCCGTGGCTGGTCATCTATTCCAGTTCACCACAACAAAACTTATCCCTTCTCTCTATTCAGTTTTCTACATACCCTGCCTTCTATCACTCCAAGCAAGAAGCAATCAGGCCTACACGCCTATTTCCACCTATCATGCATAAAATGTGTCTAATCTTTTTAAACTCCCTAATGACTCAACACTAACAACCTGATTAACGAGTCTATTACATTCGTATACCACTCTAAGAACTAATTCCTTTAAATCTTCCTTACCAAACTTTATTAAGCTTGCACTCATTATTACAACAGTTAACCATGACATTTATAAGTCTACATCTACACGTCATCATCTCCTCGCCAGTGAAGGAGAACACTATATAGCATTATGAGATTACGAATAATTGTCTCTAGGCTTACCTGCTAATTGGACCTACGCACCCTATACAGATTACCGGCGAGGTCACAGTTGTACCCTTGGCTTCAGGTATTTGCTCCTCCTTACGCGGGCTTAAGAGATCAAGAAGAGGGAGAGGAGCGAAGCGGCGAGTGCTTACCTCTCAACATTTCCTACTTCTCTCGAGATTGATTATAATTACATAAGAACATTGATGAGATTGGGGGAAAATTATGTTAACGGTTCTCTCTCTCTCTCTCTCTCTCTCTCTCTCTCTCTCTCTCTCTCTCTCTCTCTCTCTCTCTCTCTCTCCAAAGTGGCAGAGGCTCATGCAGTACACACACTCCAGCATTCGAGAGATACTTGGTCATTAACGGAGAATTAGTGGAACAAAGAAATACGATACAGTAAGGGAGGACAGTCTGCTAAAATAACTCTCTCTCTCTCTCTCTCTCTCTCTCTCTCTCTCTCTCTCTCTCTCTCTCTCTCTCTCTCTCTCTCTCTCTCTCTCTTTCTCCCTCTCTCCCTCTCTCTCTCTCTTACACACACACACACACACACACACACACTATATGAACATGTGTACTGAAAAGACACTTGATTCTGGACATCTATCGGAAAAAGAAGTCATAAAGAACAACAGGAACTCTTAAAATTGTGGAAATAAAACAAAACAAGGGAACATGAACCACAGACCTTGATGAAAACTGACGACAGGAGGGCAATAATAGAATATAGGTTATGAGGGAGATCCATAGAGACTTCAGATAGGAGAGAAGAACGTCAGAGAGCAGCTATTTCTTCTAAACTGTTCCCCTGCTGGCCATTGATGTGATGAAGTAAGACGCATGTATGTAAAGCCGCCATATATGAGGGCACCATTACCTAGATATGATAAAAGGGCATAATTTAAAAGTTCATCACGCCATTGCCAAGAGGAAACCTGAGATTATAGCACACCCATTGACCCCTTAATGAACAACTACACACACACACAACACACACACACACACACACACACACATATCAGAGGTTATAGTTACATC
The DNA here is from genome assembly GCF_035594125.1 of Scylla paramamosain. NCBI lineage: Eukaryota > Metazoa > Arthropoda > Malacostraca > Decapoda > Portunidae > Scylla > Scylla paramamosain. The sequence goes on from NC_087176.1 coordinate 9,879,869, forward strand.
AGCAGCAATAGTAGTAGTAGCACTGGTAATACTAACAGCATCCGCGGCGGTGGCAGGGACGGCGGGACGGAAAACTGGAGAGAGAGAAGAGAGAGAGAAAAAAAAAAAAAAAAAAAAACCTGAGTCGAAGTGGCCTTCAACAATACAAATAAAAAAAAAAAAGCAAAATAAATCTTCGTAAGCCCGAGGGAATTATATAGACACACACAGGCCTCGCCCTTCCCTTCTTGAACAACAAACTCGCATCACGGAACCTTCACCCGGACGCCACAAGCCACCACAGGGGTCCCGTCCTTAAACCTTTTCCCCCTTAAAAGCTCACCGGGGGCGCCGCTCCAATGCTCGCTCCACCTTCTGTATATACTTATTGACCGTAAGTCAGAGTTTACACCCCAGCACTTCAGGGAGCGGCGGGGAAGGAAGGGTGGAAATAAAATAGTTCTTCTTGGGAATGTAGAGACGGCTTGATGTTTTGAAGGAAGAAGGTAGGATATGAAGAGGAGGAGAGGGAAAAGAAGAGACGATATGAAGAGGAGAAGCGGGAGAAGAGGAGGCGATATGAAGAGGAATGGAAAAGAGGAGACGATATGAAAAGAAGGAGAGGGAGAAGAGACGATATGAAGAGGAGGAGAGGAAGAAGAGAGAATATAGAGAGGAGATGGAGAGGAAGAGACAATATAAATAGAAGGAGAGGGAGAAGCGAAGAAATGTCAAAGAAAAAAAATAAACCAGAGATTGTATTACTCTTCCTTCCCAATAATTTCTTCTCTTTTCTTTATTAAATTTCTCCCTGTGTCGATTTATGAGGCGAAGAAAATCACATCATTGTATTTTGTGAGTTTTCTATTAAATGTCTGAAGTAATACAAGGAAATAAAGCGAAAAGCAGACTGCAATATCTTCCCTAATATCTCCAATCTACGTTTATCAAAAAAGAACATTCGGCTAACACGTCAATTTCGGACTAGAAAGGTAAAATATGTTCATACATAAGAACATGGAAATTAAGTTGTAATATCTTCCCTAAAATTTCCAATCTTCGTATACTTAAAAAGCTGCATTCTGTTAACCCGTCAATTTCAGGCTAAAAAGTAAAATAAAACCATATATATATACTATGAAAATATCCAAAAAAAATAAAAAAAATAAAGTTGTAATAACCCCTATAAAATCTCCAACTCACACAACAACGTGAAAATATCTAAAAAAAAAAAAAAAACAAGAATCTAAAAAAAAAAAATAATAATAATAATAGCAATAAGAATAAGACAAAATTCTCTTCAGTCACAAATCAAGAGACGTCGAGGTTCGCTGCCGCAACTCACTCTCTTCTTGACTTCACCTTGTCCCTCACACTATAATTTCTCCTTTAAATTCTCCCTAACATTCTCGTATTTTTACTCTCTCTCTCTCTCTCTCTCTCTCTCTCTCTCTCTCTCTCTCTCTCTCTCTCTCTCTCTCTCTCTCTCTCTCTCTCTCTCTCTTCATCAACTTCCTTAATGATCTTAAATTCATAAGGTGACGCATTTCAGACGATGATGATAACTGGTATAGAAAAAAAAATGTCCTTTAAAATAAGAACAGAATGTGAGGAGGAAGAGGAGGAGGAAAGGGAGGTGGTAGGAGAAATGAGGATTAAAGGAAAGAGGAGACGAGTGATGAGCAGGGAGGAAGAAAAGTCGGAGTGAGGAGGAGGAGGAGGACAGCGGAAGGGAGGAGAGAAAAGAGTGAGGAGAAAAGGGAAGGAAAGACGAAGGAGCGAGAGGAGAAGAAAGAGAAGAAGCAAGACGAGGAGGGAGATGAAGAATGAGACGCGAATTTAGGACTCATAAATGTAGTTGAGGAAACTGTGAAGTGTCTTGCGAGGATTGCCGTAGGAATAACATTAGTAACGAGGTGGTGAGTCTCAAGGCGTTGTTTGCAGGTACAGGTCAGCGTGGGAGCCTCTTCTATGTACAAGGTTCGTAAGAATGCTATTAAAACTTCCATAAAAACAACGACGCCAACAATAAAAAAAAAAACACGTAATATGAGAACGAAGCAGAAAGAAAACTTTAAACATGACAATAAAAAAAATAATAAAAGAAAATGAGCCGTGAATAAAACTATATAAAAAAGACGTAAATATAGTAAAGAATTAAAAATATATAAAAAGTTGGAAAAAATAAAGAAAATGTGAAAGTATATTATGATAGCTATACCCTCGTCCTTGATACACACACACACACACACACACACACACACACACACAGAGACACAGACGGTGGGGTGCCTGGATAGACATTCAGCTGCCTGGTATGTCAACACTTCAACATTACGACTTTTCTGTTGTGATCCAGTTCCTGATGTTCACACTGCTGACATTCGCTCCGAGTGTCAGCCGTTCAGAGAAATGTGATTGCATTTTCTCTTGGTTATCGTTCAATGTGCATTTTTTTTTTTTTTTGTTTGGGGGGGAGGAAGGAATCGACGTGGTTCTCTTATTATATTTATCACAGCGTCTCTGTCAACAAAGCAGTCGTGATTCCCCTGCCGCGTCATGCATGTGGTGTGTTACAGTAAATATTGGCGTGGCATATTGCTATTAAATAAAAGTGTGCAATTTTTTATTTTCTGTTTGCTTGTTCAGGGCAACCTATGCGTTTTTTCTCTTTTATTCACTCACACACACACACACACACACACACACACACACACACACACACACACACACAAGACAAAAATTGATTTAGACTATTGATTGGGAGATAAAAAAGAGGAAACCATTCAAACCAAAGTATCATTCAGCGAAGACAAACAGAGAGAGAGAGAGAGAGAGAGAGAGAGAGAGAGAGAGAGAGAGAGAGAGAGAGAGAGAGAGAGAGAGAGAGAGAGAGAGAGAGAGAGAGAGAGAGAGAGAGAGAGAGAGAGAGAGAGAGAGAGAGAGAGAGACTCGTACTCACCACCTATTTTACTCGTCTTTCTTATTCTACCTCTCATTCTACCTATACGGCACCAGATAAAATAAATATCTAATCTTACCAAAGCATCAACTCCCAAATCTTTCCAGGCAATAATATTTCACTACTACTACGCCAGCTTGTGATCACAAACTGAATCAAAATACTATAACTATCTAATCCAACCTATTAATGTACGGAGAATTCTGACACAAGAGCACAGGAAAGGTGTACATCAAGTTTTATGAGTAAGAATCAGGTGCAAGATTCTAATATTCTTTTTGCGTGAGAAGAACCGGGAAGAGATAAAAAACTGCTGTAAACTTTTGGAGGTGTGACTCACGGCTTCTTGCTGGTAATGTGTTGTGGGGCTTTATATTCGATTATATATTCTTTATGTTGTGCTGCTCTTGTCTGTTTATCTAAAGGCAGAAAAATCATGGAAATTATTTTGAGTAAGTGAGTGAGTGAGCGAGTGAGTGAGTGAATGAGTGAGTGAGTCAGTCAGTGATAGATAGATAAACAGATAGATAAACTGATTGATTGACTTATTGAGTGAGTAATAGATAGACAGATAGACAGATAGATAGATAAACTGACTGAGAGAGTGAGTGAATTAAGGTACAGGAACAACAGGAGCAAGTTGAAATGCACCTTAAATTTAATTAGGCGCCAGGCAAACACTAATGCAGATGTTAAGATATAAGATAAAAGATAAATTACTATAAAAGGAAACTTCATGTCCACAATCACATTACGTTCAGAATCAGTAAAGGAAGGAAGGTGAACAGTATTTCTTTTTCATCCCGTACTAACATCCTCGCTTTTCTTTTTCCTTCTCATCCTTTGTCCACTTTTCCCTCCCTTTCTCCCGCTCCACCTCTCGTCCTCCTCCTCCTCCTCTTCATTCCACACATCACTACACACTTCTCTTTTCAGTCTTCCCCAGAAACTCTGTCTCGTTTTCTTCCCCCACGCAATTTTCCTTCCACATCCTCCTTGTCGTGACTGTCCAATTCAAATCTTTGCATATGGCCCTAGAAAACATGTATTAACTCTTTTGCTTCTTCACACATCGTCCACACACACAAACACTTACACAAAACCACTTCGGGATCTTTCTTCACTTAATGCAGCCACGTCTAAACACTATACTGATTAGAAATGGGTCTCACATAGAATGGCGGATGATGGAGCAGACTCGGCAATCAGGTTGTTAGTGTGGAGTCGTTAGGGAGCTTCAAATGATTCGATAAATTTGTGGATGAGAATGATAGTGGAAGTAAATGTAGGTGCATATATTTTATACAGGGACTGCCACGTGGAGTCTTCTTGCAGCCTCTCTTATTTTCTTAATTTTTTTTTTATGTTCAAGAAGTTAAAAGTTAAAGTAAAAAGTTAAAGTATAGAAGTTATATTATTTTTTCCCTCAGGGTGCTTGAAAAGATTGCGTGCCTGTGTTTTAGTCTATTGAATTGTTGTGTATCACAGGAAACGGTGTTACATTCCCCCGTGCCGTCCCGTGGTGAGTGTACAGTAGCTCCCCGCCACATCTCCGCTTACTACATACCTCACACAACGCACTGGCGGCAAATATTTATCCTGCGATTTGCATACAGAGTGACAGCGGCTCTATCACGCTTTCATATTGCCTATAAACCTGTTGATAATTTTTGAACGGTGATTAATTCCAGTTATTATGCGACCGTTCGAGATAATTAATTCAGCTCCCATACAGCATCGAGGAATAATGTCCGGCTTCCACTGCCCGTTGACGTGAATAAAAAAACATACTAACATAACACGCACCCACACATGCACACACTCACCCCAACAACCTTCCCTTGAAAACACAGATGACTTCTTTCAATTTATATGCACCGTGACTTCAATTTTAATACTTTGTCAAATACTTTAAGCAACTCACGTATCTCTCAGCATACTCTTCAATTCTTACGAGCTGTCTTCTGAGTCACTGCATGAATCACAAGGAGCTTCACCCAGCCCAGACAGCCAGTGAGCCAATCGTCTCTCTTGAGTCTCCCTTTCGACTTCATACAAACTTGCAGCAAACTATTGATTAAAAAAAAGATGCTATTTTTTTTTTTTTAACTATATATGTCCTTTTATTCAAGATTTTCCCAAAGCACAGTTCTCTTCAAGTCAGTCAGTCAGTCAGTCAGTCAGTCAGTCAGTCAGTCAGTCAGACAGTCACTCACTCATCCATAAGCAGATGAAAAAAATAAATAAAAAAAATAAAAAAAAACAAAGATAAGATTTTACCGAACACACACACACACACACACACACACACGCACACACAGTACGGAAACCTGAACTGAACCCATCGTACGTAAGAATCCCCCGCAATAAATCCCTTGATAACAGTGGCTTACAAAATTCCAATTCCTTGTCTGCAATCGGACGTAATTTCTCCGTTCCCTGTTTTAAGATTTCAAGGGGACATTTTTCCATATATGGGTCACTAAGTAAGAGGAAATCAATAATCCGCTCCAGTAGCTCTCTCTTTGACTCAATTCTTCTTTATTTTCTCGACAAGGCTGTGGTGGTGGTGGTGGTGGTGGTCTTGGTAGCTGTGGGAAAGGATGAACAGATGAAGAGAGAGAGAGAGAGAGAGAGAGAGAGAGAGAGAGAGAGAGAGAGAGAGAGAGAGAGAGAGAGAGAGAGAGAGAGAGAGAGAGAGAGAGAGAGAGAGAGAGAGAGAGAGAGAGGAGAGAGAGAGGAGAGAGAGAGAGAGACTAATTATGCACTTGAAGGACGATAGCAGTGTTAGTTCCTTATTCTTGAGAGAAGTATTCACCTGAGTAGATAACAAAGATACACCAAAGTATACAATTTGATAACAAGGAATGCAAAAAGGTTTAAGTCAGTTTCTCTATCGGATGTCAGTTCCTATCTAGTGTAGTGTAGTGAAGTGTTGAGAAATCATTGCAAACACTACATTTTTTAAAGGAAGTCAAAAAGAGTAAGGAAAGAAAGAGTAACTCAAAGTGAAGTGCTGCTGGTAGAGGGAAGAACAAAAGGGAGAGGAAGATAGAGAGAGGAAGGGATGGACGCTGAAAAAAAAAAAGGAAATGTTTTTGTAGGGAAAGAACGTAAAAATAAAAGAAACAGGCAAGGATGGAACAGAGGGGAAGGAGGGAAAGGTGGGAAAAAAACACACAAAAGAAAATTTATGGGGCAAGGAAGGGAGGAATAAAGAGTGAGAAAAGAAGAAGAAAGGGAAGGTTTGGGAGAACACTGTATTGTATTTAATGTTGAGTTTTGTTGAGTTAATAGGAGAAATATCCACAGAAATGGAACGAGAGAGAGAGAGAGAGAGAGAGAGAGAGAGAGAGAGAGAGAGAGAGAGAGAGAGAGAGAGAGAGAGAGAGAGAGAGAGAGAGAGCCAAGTTTCTATTAATGATACAAATTCCGATTCGAGAAATTCGTGACTCGATGCATAAAGTTTCCATTTTTATATGAAGAGTTTATCAGTATATTATCTCCTTGTGTGTGTGTGTGTGTGTGTGTGTGTGTGTGTGTGTGTGTGTGTGTGTGTGTGTGTGTGTGTGTGTGTGTGTGTGTGTGTGTGTGTGTGTGTGTGTGTGCGAACTCGCGTGTTTTTATATTTCTCCTCGTAAATTATTTATATTTTATTATCTTCTTTGCATGACTTTAAAATTATTTTCCGGAAAAGTGTTTAGAAAAGTTTTTCCTAAATTATGATCAAAGATTCGCAACTTCAAGGCATTTTCTCCCTAAGGATTGTTATTGATATCTCACAAACACACACACACACACACACACACACACACACACACACACACACACACACACACACACACGTAGAATCAGATATCTTTTCTCAAGGCTATTTTTGCCAGTGAAATAAAAAGATCACCGCAGTCTTTCGTGGATTTTGAGGGAAAGGAAGAAAGGAAGGGCGGTCTGGTGCATCTGTGGAGCGTCAGCAGCAGCAGCAGTCTGAGGTGGGCGGACACGGCAGGGTACGCGCGGCCCACCAGCCGTGACACGCCCACCCCTGCCACCATGCCGGGGCTGAACTGGACTCGGATTTGGGTATCATGCTTTGATTTTGTGAGAAGGGATCACCTAGTGAGCCTTTGTTGGGGAAGCGGCACCTTAGCAAACTTTTATTTGCTTTTATTTAATTAATTAATTATTTATTTATTTTTTTTTTAGAAGTAGTAATTTCACGAGTCTTTCTTTCGGAGACGTGGCAACTTAGCGAGGCCTTTTTTCTGAGGAATAGCAATCTAGCGGGCCTTTTTCCTGTGGAGTGCCAATTTAGCGGGTTTTTTTTTCTGCATTTGGATTGCCCTTTCCAGCACCAACGCCTAGAAAACAAATATATAAAACGTTCAGCCAGACACTTTCACCCTGTCACCACCTCGACACATTCACCCCTTTCATTTTCAACCGGACACTCTTTCACTTAGCTACACCTTCACCCCGGGATGCACACACACTCACATCCTGCCACTTCAATCACAAACCAGAAACACAAAATGTTTGGAAAAGAGTAGTAGAAAAGTAGCAGCCTGTCTGCCACTCTCTCTTAACCCTCTGACTGCCACTTTGCACACCTTTCCCCTGATTACCAATCATTCTGAGACACCTTTACTTGTTCTACAGCCACATCCAATGTTTAAACTGGCTAGAAATTGCAAAATCTACTCTTTTTCACCCATTAACTTTCTTGCAGATGCTTATAAAGATTTCATACATAGCATATGGTGGTAATAATGACCTCTTATTGCATTGCTTCGTGATTCAGGCAAGACATTTGCTCTCATCTAACACAGTGAATAATAATTCCTATCAAGTTATGAAAAGGCATAATACGAATCTAGATTATAAATGTCAGACACCACTAACATCAAAGAAGAAAAGCAGATGCATGTCAGCAGTTTTATTTTTGCTTTGTAAACTTGCCTAGGTTCAGAGGAATAAGATAACGAGTGTCGTACATTAGCAGCCAAAGCGTTCGTGAAATAAATCACACGGAAAATCGTATGTCCAATGATGTGTAGAAGAATCTCGTAAACTTGCTGCGAGAAGAATAATACAAATTTCTGCCTTGGCTATCCACTCTCGGGCGTCGCTAATCAGGAAGAGAAAACTGCTAAACACGTGAAATTCCCCGCGACAAACACCAACACACTCGTACAACGCTTGCCTGCACCTGACGCTTCACTGCCTGACGCCTCACTTTTGTCCTCTTGTTATGATGAGTGGGAGGGGAAGGCACGGATGAGTGGTTCAGTTTTGCTTTCCCGCGGTGCCTCCAGCTTGTGTTTCTTTTATGGGTTTGGTTGTGCCGTGGCTTACTGTAAATGAATGTTGTGCAGTGTGCTACGCTTGTGATGGGACGGCGGTGTGGGTGTCAGGGGAATGTGGTAGCAAGTCTTAGAGAATATGACAGCGACGAAATACTGTCCTTTTTATTATTTTATTTTTTTTATTTGTGTCATGTTTACATTTTTTTTCTCTCTCTCTCTCTCTCTCTCTCTCTCTCTCTCTCTCTCTCTCTCTCTCTCTCTCTCTCTCTCTCTCTGTAACTCGCGTGTAAAGCGTGTAAAGTTACTCTGTAACTTTACAAGCTTTGGCAATATTCTCAACACACAGGGGTCGCTGGAGACTTCCAACCGCTCTTCATTCACTAATCCAAGAAACATTTCATCATAAAGAATAAAGGGGACAAAAAAGCAGAAAAAATCGTAACACTAAGCTGGACGCACCGAATATTTTTGTAATCTGAATCAATCTTAACCTTAAGATTAGAAATGTGGCAGAAAATACGGCAGCAAAATTGTACCTTGAACATTTTCCAAGCTGATCTCTTTTTCCAGACTTCCGTTGCTTCAGAAAGACCACCCGGACTCTGCTACTCATTCTTATTCTTATTTTAAGTTTGGAAGGTAGATATTATGTACCATGGACTCCTACAGAGAGAGAGAGAGAGAGAGAGAGAGAGAGAGAGAGAGAGAGAGAGAGAGAGAGAGAGAGAGAGAGAGAGAGAGAGAGAGAGAGAGAGAGAGAGAGAGAGAGAGAGAGAGAGAGAGAGAGAGAGAGAGAGAGAGAGAGAGAAATGTAAACATGAGACAAATAAAAATAAAATAATAAAAAGGACAGTATTTCGTCTCTTTCATAACCTCTAAGACTTCGCTGCCACATTCCCCCAGCACCCACACCGCCGTCCCAACACAAGCGGAGCACACTGCGCAGCGACATTCATGCACAGTAAGCCACGGCACAACCAAACCCGTAAAAGAAACACAAGCTGGAGGCGCCACAGGAAAGCAAAACTGAACCACTCATCTGTGCCTTCCTTTCCCACTCATCAGAACAAGGAGACAAAAGTGAAGCGTCAGGCAGTGAAGCGCCAATATTTGCGTAATTTTTGTAAGGGGAAAAAAGTGTATACAAAAAATGCGAAAATATAGGTATAAAGAGAGATAATTACATAGGAACAAGTAGGAAGAAAGAGAGTGCAGCAGTAATAGACAGGTACAGGTGTGAAGAGAGAATGTAACAAAAATAAACGGACGAAGAGAGAAGGAGTAAGATAATTAGGGAGATCACGAGGAGTGTGACAAAACATGAAATGAGAGATAAAAGAACGTGTTATTTCATCACCGAGTCAAAATTTGCATAAGAACATCTGAACACTGAGCAAATAATGTAGTTTTCTTTGTCTTTAAGAATAAAGACTAAGCGAAGAGGCAGACATTATATAATATGAAATAAAGCAGTACAGAGAATGAATAACTTTAAGATAAAAAAAGACGTATTTGCTTATTAATTTTTTACAGTCCTTCACCACTTTATCCTTAAAACCCCGCATACAATGAACACAGAAATCTTGATAAGCACACCAAACTGTGCCTCAGTACAACAAACATCCTACTACATCACACATCACAAGAAAAACGAGTAACAAGTGATCAACGAATTAAAAGCTATTTGTTTCTCTTTACTTCTCTGCAGTAAATGAATGAAACACGTGACTAACGACTAATTAAAAACACATATTTTTACATCCACTTTTTAATTAATATAGATAAAAAAAAAAATTGAATAAAAAAAGATGAAATAGTTACAACAATGCTAATAACAACAGTAATCTACATAAACGTACCAAACCCATGTTAAATAAAAAAAAATCTATAACACATACAATTAAAATAATACGGAAGTGTCTATTAAAAATCTTTAAATACATATAATAAAATAATAATACATGCAAAGCTGCTTAGAAACAAAACCTATAACAATAATATAAAAAAATAACAACATACATACCTATTAAAAGAGAATGTCCCTGAACAACACACACAAAAAAATTAGTAATACATGCATGGCTTCTAAAAAAATCCTTTACGTCCACTTCTGTAATATAAATGAAAGAAAACGAAGGCCATTCACCGCCTGCACTTATGCTACACCCAGAGCGGCGGCCGTTGGGGAGATGCGGCTGGCGCGTTACACTGCCTTATCCCGCCCTCACTGACTGTATCTAGACGTTAATAGGCCGCCGTGACCCCTTATGGCCGCCGCTAAGAGTCCCACGCCTCACGGGCACCGCCGCCTCGCCCTCCTCGCCTCACCCTTACTGCGCCTGGGGATTCTGGACTTTTCTTTTTTGTCCTTGTTCTTTTAATTTTTATTTTTATTTTCCTTTGTTTAATTTTTGTTTTTATATAGTTGTTATTGTTGCTATTGTTGATATTATTGTTGGTGTTATTACTATAATAATAATAATAATAATAATAATAATAATAATAATAATAATAATAATTATTATTATTATTATTATTATTATTATTATTATCGTTATTATTATTATTAGTAGTAGTAGTAGCAATAATACTAGTAGTAGTAGTAGTAGTAGTAGTAGTAGTAGTAGTAGTAGTAGTAGTAGCAGTAGCAGCAGCAGCAGCAGCAGCAGCAGCAGCAGCAGCAGCAGCAGCAGCAGCAGCAGCAGCAGCAGCAGCAGCAGTAGTAGTAGTAGTAGTAGTAGTAGTAGTAGTAGTACCAGTAGTAGTAGTAGTAGTAGTACCAGCAGCAGCAGCAGTAATAGTAGTAGTAGTAGTAGTAGTAGTAGTAGTAGTAGTAGTAGTATGTTATTGTTGTTGTTGTTGTTGTTGTTGTTGTTGTTGTTGTTGCTGCTGCTGTTGTTGTTGTGGTTGTAGTGGTTCATAACTGTTGTTGTTGTTGTAGTGGTTCATAGCTGTTGTAGTAGTAGTAGTAGTAGTAGTAGTAGTAGTAGTAGTAGTAGTAGTAGTAGTAGTAGTAGTTGTTGTTGTTGTTGTTGCTACTACTGTTACTGCTGCTACTGCTGCTGCTGCTGCTGTTCTTTTCTTCTTTTTCTTCTTTTCTTTGTTTTTCCTTTCTTTATGTTTTTCTTTTTTATTCTTCTGCTTCTTTTTTCCTTCTTCCTCTTCTTGCCGTAGTTTAAAATTCAGCACACTTGCGAAGGATCAATGCTACAGTTTTCCTCTTCTTCTGTCTCCTTTACTTACATGGGGAGTATCTAACTTTCAGTGTGCTTTTCATATCACATTGTTTTCTTCTCTTTTATTTCATCTCTTGTTTTTTTTTATATTTTTGTTTCTAGATGTTCGGCAAAAAATGCTGGGTATTAATCTTTATATTTTATTTATTCTTTTTCTTTGTGATATACTTAGTACGAGTTGCATTTTTTAGTCCTGGAAACTGTTGGTGTTTGCATTTTATATTTCCTCTTTTTCTATTTTTGCATTATTTTTCTTTTGTTGTCGATTTCATTCTTCGCTTTCATTTACGTTAGCAATAAATTCTAATTCCACATTCCCCTTTCTATTTCTTTTCTGTTCAGTTTTACACTTTTGTAACTTTTCTCTCTCACATTCTCTCTCTTTTCACATTTTACATAACTTTAATCTTTGTTTGTTAGTCAGTTTTGTTTATATTCTCTTTATAATATTCTCCGCCATTCTTTTTTTTTATTTTCTATTCAAAACATTTTACGATTGTCTTAAAACAGAATATAATTTTTCTTCGTTCCTGTTTTCCTGTTTTCAATATTCGTGTCTGTTCTTTTTCACTATTTGTTCATGTTACGCATTTCTCATTCAATTCACCATACCCACATCACGAACATGTCCCCAACTCCTCTCTCTCTCTCTCTCTCTCTCTCTCTCTCTCTCTCTCTCCTCGCCGGTAAGATTAGTTTCCTCACTAAGATCAGCTTTACATTATGGATTCTCTTTCCGCTTCCTCCACGCCGCCTACGCTGCGCCCTGGCGATAGGGAGCAGCTTTCCTTCACCTTCACCTGCCTCCCTCCTCCCTTTGTGCATGTTTTTCCCTTTGGACCTTTTCATCTCTAGATATTTTTCCCTTTTATCCTCTAGACATTTTTCCCTTTGGACATTTTCCTCTCTGGACATTTTTCCCTTTGGCCTTTTTTCCTCTCAAGATATTTTCCCTTGGACTTTTCCTCCCTAGACATTTTTCCCTTCGGGAGTTTTTTACTTGAGGAATTTTTCCCTTTGGATCATCTTTTTCTCATACTTTTTCCCTTTGCACTTGTTCTCCGACAAATATTTTTCCCCGGCTTAACATTTCCACCTTCTAAAATCTTTCCAATCTTAGCCATTGATATAATTTAAATAAACATGAACGATGAAAACAACAATTCCATTATTTCTTTATGACAATCCGCTTCTTTCAAATACATCTGGAACGAAACGTAAAAACAAGGGAACACTTTTCATTTTACACTTTCGCGGTATTTTCATCTGATATGATACAATTTAACCTAACATGAATAATTTAATACCAATAGTTTCAATGTTCCGTTATCATAACCCGCTTCTTTCTAATACATCAAAGAGAAAATTTGAGAAAATGTAAAAGAAAAAAATTACTACAAGTCAACACTATTTTTTTTTATATATATATTTTCGTATTTTCATCTTTAATAGTGTTCTTTACGTAACGCCTCTTGTCTCCCATCACCACCGCTATACTTCCTCTGAAGGGGTTTTAACTTTCCCAGTCCTCACTTCCTCCTTCACGTTATTGTTCTGATAAACTGTGACGGGTTTAAGGTCTCCTATGCATTTCCTCCTTTGACGTGACGATGCCGGACTGATAAAAGGATTTGTTTTTTATTCATGTCTTTTGGGGGTTGATGTTATTTTACGTATTAATTTAACTGATAAGATAAAAAAAAAACTTTCTTCGGCTTTTTATATAGTGATGTATTTCTTTCCGTCTCGTGTAGGGACTCGTTTCATTGTTCATCATACATGTCAGCTTTAACGAAATTTTACGTATTATGATGACTGGATAGCCATACACATTTCCCCCGTCACATTTCACTCAATCATAACAAAGTACATAAACTCACTAAGGAAATTTCAAACACCAACACATCTCTTTCCCACTCACCTCATCATCTTACTTCCACCAAACCTCATTCTCTTTAACACACTTGCCATAACTATTTCGATAATGAAGTCTGGGATCTTATAAAAACAAGAAGGGCTAAGCATTCTATAACCTGTGTGCTGTAGAGGAAGTGCGGTCATGCGGAAGCACCTTTTACGAGTCAGGAACGAGGGCATTTTCCTGAACAAGCAGGTGTTTAGGTAAGCCTCGTGTTCGGCTGGGATGGAGATGGCGCTGCGGCACGGTGAACGTCTACTGGCCTTATGATTATTAAACTCAAACAGGTCGTGATGATAAAAGGGTAAACTGTGTGTGTGTGTGTGTGGGTGTGTGTGTGTGTGTGTGTGTGTGTGTGTGTGTGTGTGTGTGTGTGTGTGTGTGTGTGTGTGTGTGTGTGTGTGTGTGTGTGTGTGTGTGTGTGTGTGTGTGTGTGTGTGTGTGTGTGTGTGTGTGTGTGTGTGTGTGTGTGTGTGTGTGTGTGTGTGTGTGTGTGTGTGTGTGTGTGTGTGTGTGTGTGTGTGTGTGTGTGTGTGTGTGTGTGTGTGTGTGTGTGTGTGTGTGTGTGTGTGTGTGTGTGTGTGTGTGTGTGTGTGTGTGTGTGTGTGTGTGTGTGTGTGTGTGTGTGTGTGTGTGTGTGTGTGTGTGTGTGTGTGTGTGTGTGTGTGTGTGTGTGTGTGTGTGTGTGTGTGTGTGTGTGTGTGTGTGTGTGTGTGTGTGTGTGTGTGTGTGTGTGTGTGTGTGTGTGTGTGTGTGTGTGTGTGTGTGTGTGTGTGTGTGTGTGTGTGTGTGTGTGTGTGTGTGTGTGTGTGTGTGTGTGTGTGTGTGTGTGTGTGTGTGTGTGTGTGTGTGTGTGTGTGTGTGTGTGTGTGTGTGTGTGTGTGTGTGTGTGTGTGTGTGTGTGTGTGTGTGTGTGTGTGTGTGTGTGTGTGTGTGTGTGTGTGTGTGTGTGTGTGTGTGTGTGTGTGTGTGTGTGTGTGTGTGTGTGTGTGTGTGTGTGTGTTTTTACGTGATAGTGGAAGGCAGTAAAGCTAACATTTGGCTCGGCTCATGAAAGACCAAAAACCTGCCTAGAATAAATCTAACCAAACATTTTCAATCGCTATTTTTTTTCTTTTTTCTCTGATGCAAAAGAGAAATTCAAAAGACAATGATCCTCGTTATGACAACTTAGCACCTCAGTTATTAGCCCAAGCACCGGGGAGTAGAAAGTTATATCAGAAAAGACCATCTAAAAAGAGAGAGGAAAGAAAAGTACCGCTATTATTCCATGAAGGATGACGTGATTGTTAAGTCTAATATTTTTCACGTAATATTGTAACAGGAAAGCCTCAGATCTACCAGCAAATTTAATTCTCCACAAGTACGTCATTTCCTTTCAATAAAATATTTCGTTTTATGATGAATTACGTTATGTTAGCTTTGGTTATCTTAGGTTAGGTCAAGAAAAGTTATCATGGCTGGAATTGTTTGACTCAGGTGTGATTTACATTAGGTACGTTAAGAGGGGACCTGATAGAAAAGACAGTCTTTAAGTGGTATAAGGGTTATAACAAGGGGGATGTAAGCAAAATTCTTAGGATCAGCAACCAGTGTAGAACAAAAAATAACGGGTTCAAGCTTGAAAAATTTAGGTTTAGGAAGGAGATAGGAAAAAATTGGTTCACAAATAGAGTGGTAGAGGAGTGGGACGGACTCAGTAATCATGTTGTTAGTGCTGGGACATTAGAGAGCTTTAAGAGAAGATTAGACAGGTTTATGGATGGGGATAATAGATGGAAATAGGTAAGTATATTTCATACAGGGACTGCCACGTGTAAGCCTGGTCGCTTCTTGCAGCTTCCCTTATTTCTTATGTTCTTATGTTCTTACATGGAAGCTATCAAGGCGTAGTTGATTTGTGAATTACACGTGAGGTAGACGGTGGTTTGAATAGCCAAAACTTTTATGCCTCGAAAACAGCACATATTTCATTCATCAATTGATTTTAGTGGCACGGTAAGAAAGAAAAGAAGAAAAATCATGAAAAGCCACATTCACTACATGCCTGGGTGAGTTTTGTCGATTTATCTCTTTCTTTCTTTTCATCTTTAGCTTTTCATGTTGCCTTTACAACTCCTGGTCACTGTCTTCGTGCAGGTCACCAAATAAGGACTCTCAGGGAACTGGCACCTTCAGTGGGCATTTTTTTTAACCTTATTTTTATTGCCTTTGCCGAGCCTCTGTAACACAAGTGTAAGTGATATGTTGTGTCACAATGTTCTGTATATTGGGTGTGAGTTTGATATTTTTTAAAGGTATATTTTGTTCCTCATGCTTTTAAAGGATTTGTGACTGAGATGCAGAAGGTAATTAGATTCCCGTAAAGATAATAAATAATGGGCGCCGGTTTCGGTCTTGTGGATGGAATAATGCAATAATGTGCTAAGTGAATATTCCTTGGTCATTCGTTGCACAGTTTCATAAATGCTGGTGGGAACAAAAATTTTCAAGGCAACGTCTGGAGAAGCTGTGGGCGAGGTGGAAGACACGAGGCAGGGACGTGACTTTCCACCACCACCGCCACCACCACCACCACCATCAGAAATTCTACCACCACTATCACCACCACCACCACCACTACTACCACTGCCACCACCACCACCACAACAACCACCACTGCCGCCACCACAAATGTGCCGGCCGTGCTGCCTTCGCTTTGCCTCAAGGCTCGGCACTTCACCAGTCGCCGAGCTGGCTGTCCGATGGAGTTAAACTTATAAGTGTTATGAGTTGAAACAGCGTTTTTCTATCCTCTTTTTTCCCTATATGTGATTTGAGCGTTTCCATTTGAGCATCCTCAGCGACATAAATAAAAGCACCCAGATAGCACACCGCCAACGCCACGCACTGGTGAAAAGTGACAAGCAGCCTTCGTGGAAATGCGCCACAGGAGAATCGGGTGACCTTAAAAAAAAAAAAAATCTTAAACCCTTGCACACATTCACCTCAAAGTCAAATAAATCGGCCAGTCGCACAAAGGCTGCCCTTTTTAAAAAATTCTCTGAAATTAATTGGTATCAAATGTTTATCATAAATCGAATTTTGCTCATTCTCCAAAAGTAAGACATCAAAGACGCCATCAGTAGTCCAGTTTGTCGGAGGAAAGGGTAATGAATTGCCTACGTAATTATAAATAGTAATATCCTAACCGAAGTCCTGCGTGTGACTTGAGTATGCTATTGCTCTGCTCGTGACTCACACATTGCCGGGACTCCTGAAAACTTTCCCAGCACGCCCCGAAGTGCTGCGGCGCGTGTTGAGACAGACAGCCGAAGGTCACCGTGCAGTCACAGGAAGCAGTGCAAGTCTTTGGTGAGGGAAGTGACGTCTTTACCTGATCTGTTAATTACACCTGCCACAAGGAACGTCCATACTTGTGTTTGCTCAGACTACTGTATTGCCCCTCGGCGGCACTGTAATTCCTCAATAATTCCCAGTGTGATTGGTGCATTAGTCAGCAAGCTCCGTGCCTGGTGGCCATGTTATACCCGGCCACGGCATTTATCCAGTGTCCCTATTGGAAAATTGGATCTTGATTGCTGAGGGAAATGACATGATTACGCCACTATAGGTCGCGCCACGTCCATGTTACGCGAGTTATGGGTTGGCTTGAGGCCCATACATAATATTTAAATGTTGCACCTTGTACACCAGTCCATCATTAGCTGCACGGCACGCGCTCTCATGGATGGGTGTGTGGATCAGGTTGTCCGAAACACCTCCCATTGAAACTTGGCATAAGACTTAGCTTGCCATCTTCCACTGTGCCTCCATAATATCTTTTAATGTTGTAAGCTTTATTTTTAGTATTCTCTATTGGATTATACTACCAATGATTTGTCTTTATTGAATTACGTGTCTTAACTTCCTTGGCGGCAGTGCAGTCACGGCTCAACATTTAACCGGTGACAGCAAGGACACCCGCAGCTCAGAGTTTCTGGGAGAGCGGAGTTGAGGCTGCGGGAGGCAAAGACAAGTTATACTGACAATCTTGCTACACAAAGTCTTGATGTAGTAGAATTGCACCGGCATATGACTAAAAAATGAAAAAAAAAAAAAAAAATCTAATCAAATAAAAAAATATACAATAAATATAAGTACCTAAATATAAATAATAGAAAAAAATAACAAAAGTAATAAAAGAATAGTTTCACAAAAATGACACACTTAAAGCAAAGAATAATAAAAAAAAAAAAATAGCAGAAGTATAGAGAAGGGATGATAGAGATAGACACTTTATATTCTCACCAAAAGCCCAAAATGAAAACCTGATAGACAACACACGATACTTGTACACTCGATACTTGTACACCCTTAATTGCGACACCTTCACCTGCTAGTACCGTCAAATGTAATCAAGCAAGGAAGACAATGCAACACTTCACCTCCGCCTGTGCATGGCCTATGTCTCCCAAGCCGGCACGAACACTCCCAGTAAAACGTATCATCATTCCAGACACGTTGTTCGCTTCCCTGCAATATGCTACGCGAGTTTTCCTTACGAAAAAAAAAAAAAAAAGACATTATCACTTCTATATGATGCGACACGTTTTACATTCTTCCTTGCATGTCTCTTGTCTTTCTTCCTTACTTACTTACATTCTTACCTCCTTACTTCTTCCCCTTGCACTATTTCTCATCACCGTCGCAATAAGATTTTTTGTGCTGCGTTAAAAGCCTGAGTGACTGAATTGCGTGGAATAATCGGGGAGGTGCACGTCAAGATTGGCAGAAGATACAGCAAGGCAGGGATTATGCGGGGAACTGAGTGTACAAGAGAGGTGCCTACTGAAACACATGATACGGAGAGACGTTCGGGTGTGTGTGTAAAGGGTGGCTGGTCTGGGTAGGAAATCAAATAATCTCATCCAACGAAAGTATTTACATTTTTCATCACACACACACACACACACACACACACACACACACACACACACACACACACACAAACACACACACAAACCCCTTCTCAGTCCCTTCACACACGAGACTCCCACGATGTAATTATTTGAGTGTATCCCCTGACAAAATTATTCAGTTCTTTATGTATACTAAGGCAGTTCTTTTGAGTCCACGCGGCAGACAGAGCAGCGAGGCGTCTTCCAGGAAGCTGCCCAGAATAATACAAATAGCCCAGAGAGAGAGAGAGAGAGAGAGAGAGAGAGAGAGAGAGAGAGAGAGAGAGAGAGAGAGAGAGAGAGAGAGAGAGAGAGAGAGAGAGAGAGAGAGAGAGAGAGAGAGAGAGAGAGAGAGAGAGAGAGAGAGAGAGAGAGAGAGAGAGAGAGAGAGAAATTCAGCCAGAAAGAGAGGGAGACAGGGAACAAAGAAAGAAAAAAAAAGGAAAAGTAAATGACGCAGGGAACAAAGGAAGGACGAATGAAAAGGTGAGACGAGGGAGGAAAAAACGGAAGAATAACGAGACATATAATGACGGAATGAAACACGGCGGAGAGAGAAAAAAACTAAGGCACTGAACAAAACTCACCTGTAAGCTAAAATAAACCTTCTCTACCTGTCTCTTTTACTGAAACATTAAATCCTCGCAAGATCAGGTAAAATCGCCACGAGTTTCTCCCTTCAAACTACAGGGAATGAGGCAATTAGGTTCATCATTACGAACTTAACAATGCAGGTTTGGTGTGAAAAATAGTCCCGTTGCACCAAATTCCTCCGGTTCAGTACTGGTTATTACGTACTTCCGTTATTTCGAAGCCCCATTATTTCGATACTCGCGTTAAAAGGTAGTATTTTTCAACACAATTCCAAAAGGTTTCACTTCGTTTTAAGAGCTTCGTGAAATAATGCCTACTACTCTTCTGCTACGGACGTCATGGGTCAGTGGGAAATGTATCGTGAACTGCGTGAGACTGAAGCAGTGAATGAGTTTTATACTTCGTGGATTAAGTGACGGTAGTGTGATTGCAGGATAAAGATTGCATCGTTCTATCGTTTTGTGTTTTAGTGGTTTTCTAGATTCCACTCTCTCTCTCTCTCTCTCTCTCTCTGGAACTGCAGGGGTTTTAACTACAACGTGATTCTGAACTCTACACACACCTATATCACGTGCATTGATCTATCCACCACACCTGCGTCTCAAATTAACCCACCCCACTAACAGCGTGTCACTTCCCTCACCACCTGGCTGGCAATCAACACTCCGCTCACTCTATGAACTCGTATAAACTCTTGTAAATTTTGTGCCCTGGAGTCGTGAAAACTCCTAAAAGGTGATGGCAGCCAAAGTAAAAAGAGTGGCTAGGGGTTACAGTAATTGCTACCGACACTCACGCCCCCTCGCCGCCGCCCCGGGTCCACTGAACTCCGCCTCCCACTGAGATTCCATTCTGGTGAAAGCACACGCGCTGGAGTTCTGAGCAGAGCAAAAAGCTAAGCAAAATAGTCGCCTTTTTGCTGAACACCCTTACGTTTTTTTTATTTTTTTTTATTTAACAATATTAGAACATGAAAAAAATACAAGAAGCCGTCACACCTACACTGAGCAGTCCCTGTATGAGTTGCATTGGAGTCATATGAATGAGTTGGAGTGGAGTTCTGAGCAGAGCAAAAGGCTAAGCAAAATAGTCGCCTTTTTACTGACCCCTTACGTTTTTTGACTTCACAATAATAGGAAATGGAAACATACACGGAGCTCCAAGAAGCCGTCACGCCTACACATACCAGTCACTATATGAGCCATGCCTACCTATTTTCACCCATCATCCTCAACTATAAATTTGTCTTATTTTCTTTTAAAGCTCCCTGATGCCTCAACACTAACAAGTCTATTCCATTCATCGCTGATTTTGAGAGAGATACGCCAAGTTCATTAATTTTTGTTTCACGATGCTAAAGGGTTAAGAAATGGGACAGGCAAAATTTGATTAACAAATAAGGATGTAGATAAGTGAGATAAGTGGAACTGAATTACGAAAAATCTGATAACTACATAAATATTTGATAATTTTCAAGGGGACGTTAAACAAATATACGCTTAAGGATGGCTGATAAGTTTAAGTGTTTAAAAGCTGTTTTGTGTAAATCATTGGTCTTTTACAGTTATTTGTTTCCACTTCCTTATATTTGTTTCAGGAGCGGTCTTGCGCAGATCAACTGGTCTTTAGGAAGGGTTGTATTTCCAAAGATAAAAGCGGCAACTCAGGGAAGACGTTGGGAGACACGATGTCAAGACACAATCTTCACCAGTGTCTTGTTTAGATTTCACATCAAAACATGGTTATTTCTCTCAATATGGGCCAGGATTTATAAACTTTTTTGTCATTTTGTATAAATTAAATGGATAAAATTAACTTATATAGAAAGGAAAAAAATAACATTCGCTCCAAGGTGACGATACATCCCAGACCCGAGAAAATGTGTGGTATTTAGGTAGATCGTTTTGCCATATTTCTTGCTCTCTACTTGATGATGGTGGCTAAAAATGTTATTGATATTTTATTAGTTGCTTTGATAACACACAAGTGACGGGAAGATTTTTTTTTCTTTTTTTTTTCAAGTATACAGAGTTTTTTTTTGTGTAAAATTAGGTCAGCACATGAATCTGGCAATTTTCCAGACCATTGCGAACGCCCCAATTACCTGTACATGAGTTTATAGGCAAGAATGTAGGTGGTCTATCTCCATTTTGTTTACGAAACGACTGCACTGAGGGCGACAACAGCAGCAGCGAGGGCAGTGCATATAATATGTGGTGCTTGTCCGGCGCAGTGCAAGGCTCCCCGGAGAGTGCCAGTGTTGACGTGGCAAACGTGTTCTCTGTAGCCTCTCTTGCCCACACATCCATCACACCTCGACCTCTCTCTCTCTGCGTTATTTTCCTTTGCGGGAAGGATATTGGGAATAACGGACACTCTAAAAGATCTAGCAATTTAAGAATGGCTATTGTTATACATAAATGTGCATGACTTAAAAAAAAAAAATCGATGAAGAATACGTCTACAGATAAAGACTGAAAACACATGGATTAATTACTTAAGTAGCAAATCCAGATGTCGATAAAGAGTTGTGGTGGAGCATATTACCTATATTCTCACCTGGCCGCCTCACTGGGAGAGAACAAACGGGGAGAGGTTATAAAACAGACCGGATACAAATACAACAGCCAGTATGAGAGACAGAGAGGGCCGATTTAACTCAATAGAATAAAAGGTCATGGTTTTTACAAGATTTGTGGAAAGTTTATTGTGAGTTGACGATGTGATGGTGGTGGTGGTGGTAGTGGGGATGTGGTTTAGAGATTTTAGTGATAATGTGATGTTGGTGGTGGTGTGGGTAGTGATGTAAATGTCTAGATGTGCAATGGTGATTAGGAAGAGGGTTGTGGTGTTTGCTAATGTGGGAATAGTAGTGAAGGATGTGATGATGGTGATGTGAGTGTGATGTGGTGCTGCCAGAGGTGTCTCTCTCTCTCTCTCTCTCTCTCTCTCTCTCTCTCTCTCTCTCTCTCTCTCTCTCTCTCTCTCTCTCTCTCTCTCTATCAGCACATACACCCCCCACACCCCCACTCCCCAGCACACACAAACATAAGCACAGGCAAAGTGAATCTACATATTTCCCTTAATCATCATTACGTCAGGGGATGCATCAGTCGTTTAGCAACAAAGCTGGTTCGCTGTTCTGTTAATCCCGAGGCTCTGGCGGCGCTCGGCTTTGTTTGGGTTCCAACTGCATGCCAATTGCCTTTACGTATTGTTCCGTTCACTCTATGGCCATATCATAATATTTATACGGATATTCTGTCGCAGTGCTGGCTAAATATGTAAATGTGCTGCTGATGCTAACTTGCCTCTTTCACTGATTTGTTGGTATTTCGTGTTTGTCTCGTGAAATCAATATTTTGGTTTTGTGTCGTTGTTGAAAGTGGCTGGAATAGCTTGTACCATTATTTTCAGCGGTAACTTCGTCAGCAGCAACAGCAACAGAGATAGTAACAATGAAACAACAACAACAACAACAGCAACAACAATATCATCATCAAGAACAGCAACAACAACAACAGCAGTAGTAGTAGCAACAACAAACAAAAACAACAACAACAACTACTACTACTACTATTACTACTACTCCTGTTGCTGCTGCTGCTACAATAACCATCACCACCATCACCACCAGCACCACCACCACCCTATAATATCTAAGAGACAAAGTCCTTCCCTAACCTTCTCCACTCATCTCTGTCTTGCCCTCGTCTGTTCCCGGCTTAAGCTATATATCACCAATTAGTGGGAAATACGGAGAAGCGCCATAACTGTCACATCCCACACACGCAGCCCGACACAAGCTTGACATACTACAGGTGTGTGTCCTGCCTGGGTCTGTGTATACCAGTGTTGTTGTGTAGCACTGGTTACTTGAGTATTCAGGTACCTATGATGGGGACAGTGTGTGGTCAGAAGTGAGGGAATCTACGCTTACTGCCACTGGTTTCTGCTTTATTTCATTCATTTATTCTTTTTTTTATGTTTTGTTTAATCCCAAGTTTAATGGTTTGTTGATGATCTCCTAGCAAATCCTGTCAGTCTAACCAATGACTGATTCTTGATTCTCAGCAGGTAAAAATACTTAACCTCGTATTCCGAAACGCTTTATTTTTCTTATTTTAAACGGCCACAGATAATAATTAATCGTATTCTCGTGATTGTTTCTTTTTTACGGATTTGATTTTACGGATTCTGATTTTACGGATTCCTTTTCCAACAGACTTTTTTTTTTCAAGTTATCACCAGAATCAAGAGAACACCCTTGAAAAACTGAAAAAAAAAAAAAAAATCTGCTATTCTGGTAAAAGGGTAAATGCATCTTCTTTTCTGAAACAATGCGAGATCTCCAAACTCTTGTAACTAAACACGCATCACCCATCCTCACTGCAAACACTATACAGGGGCGGTGACCTTTCCCCTCCTCAGCTACAGTATCATTATAGAAACACGTCCGTCTCACTGCGGCAGATCGAAGTGTTTTGTTGTGGTATGGAAAATCTTAAGCTTCATTGTTATATTCCACACATTGCTTTTTACTTTTCGGATAATTAGGAGTCTGCACATAGTCATTAGGTTAGATCAGCTTGCTTTGAATAAAAAGTCACAAGGGTAATGATGTAAGTATAAAATAATAGAGTTTATTAATTACCTTATTAGTATGTATGCAGTAATTAGGTCAGGTTAGACTAGTTAAGGAGAAAAAAATGCGAGGGTAATAATGTAAGGAACAATAACGTATATGATTTTCACTTACTAGAAATAGAACTGCTTCATCAACTTAAGTGGAAACGTGATTCTGTCACTTAACCCCCCCCCCCCCTCTCTCTCTCTCTCTCTCTCTCTCTCTCTCTCTCTCTCTCTCTCTCTCTCTCTCTCTCTCTCTCTCTCTCTCTCTCCACCATCACTGTTGTTTTATTTACCAGTATCAGCTGTTGAGACCTTCCTGTGAGGCCTTCCTGGGTATTTTATAAGGTAATCCAGACAGACGTGCTTTAATCGAGACGTCCTTTAACTTGGCCTCAAGGTGCAGGTGAAACTAAGTCTATTTTATTGTAAAGTGTTGGTCGCGTGTCTGAAGTGTCGGGGTGAAATGTTACGTTTGGAGCACTTGTCTCGCTGCCCGATAGCCAATTAATACGATTCATTAGGTGACGTGAGCTGAAGGACGCCGGAATGAGCAGCTAGCGTGATGAGAGAGAGAGAGAGAGAGAGAGAGAGAGAGAGAGAGAGAGAGAGAGAGAGAGAGAGAGAGAGAGAGAGAGAGAGAGAGAGAGAGAGAGAGAGAGAGAGAGAGAGAGAGAGAGAGAGAGTCACACAACATCACTTCCCCTGGTCAATCCGTCACTCATGGCTACGCGGCGTTGCACTTGTCAATCGAAGCAATGAAACACACAACTCTTGGTTCGACGCTCGTTATGCTACGCTCCGGTGTGTCGTGTGACGCTTGGCACTCTTATGACCTTGTTCAGCGGTGCCTCACTCCTCTTGCTACTAATGTGCTGTAATGCGCTACTGTGCTTTCCATTGTTCGTCCCTCGTGCAGCTGTGACGTGTGTGTGTGTGTGTGTGTGTGTGTGTGTGTGTGTGTGTTTGCCATCACTACCCTACATTGTAATAGCATCACGGAACTTGCTTTTTGTTTTTGGTTTTAATTACGATTCGTCCTTTTATTCTCATTTCACTCTTTTGTCATCTAGTTAATTGTCTTTTATATTAAAATGTCAAAATCTAATAAGAAGATTCATTAGATCTTGTATGTTTGTCTCCTCGCCCACTCGCAAAGTAGTAGTAGTAGTAGTAGTAGTAGTAGTAGTAGTAGTAGTAGTAGTAGTAGTAGTAGTAGTAGTAGTAGTAGTAGTAGTAGTTGTTGTTATTGTTGTATAGTAACAGTAGTAGTGGTAGTAGTAGTAGTAGTAGTAGTAGTTGTTGTTGTTGTTGTTGTTGTATAGTAGTAGTAGTAGTAGTAGTAGTAGTAGTAGTAGTAGTAGTAGTAGTAGTAGTAGTAGTAGTAGTAGTAGTAGTAGTAGTAGTAGTAGTAGTAGTAGTTGTTGTTGTTGTTGTTGTTGTTGTTGTTGTTGTTGTTGTTGTTGTTGTTGTTGTTGTTGTTGTTGTTGTTGTTGTTGTTGTTGTTGTTGTTGTTGTTGTTGTTGTTGTTGTTGTTGTTGTTGTTGTTGTTGTATAGTAGTAGTAGTAGTAGTAGTAGTAGTAGTAGTAGTAGTAGTAGTAGTAGTAATAGTAGTAGTAGTAGTAGTAGTAGTTGTTGTTGTTGTTGTTGTTGTTGTTGTTGTTGTTGTTGTTGTTGTTGTTGTGTGCTGGTGGTATCATTTCAGGTATCATTTCAGGGTATTCAGTCACATTAGGGTGAGATACAAAAATTCTGATGCTAGCTCAGAAAAAAAAAATAAAGCTAAAAACACGCTTGGTCTTGTTATTTCCTGGGTAAGCTTCGTGAAAATGTGAATTCTACCTTTTTCTACGTGCAGGTATTTTGTTCCCCCGAATAAGAATGAGGAGAGAAAAAAAAAAAACGGAGGTGCTCATTAATGCAAACTAACAAGGAACAGAGAGCGAGCAAACAGAAGCATCAATTATGTTGGTTAATGTATTATTGCTACTCGTAAAATGATAATGATGTTTGTTTCCCGCTCCTAAACATTCCTACGATTTCATGACGTTTAAGTACTCCCCAATCCAACTCGTATAAATAAGAGAATATAGAATAGAGACAATAACAAAATTAAAAATCATAATGCACAAATCTCCTAATTACTGCGAGCTACAAATGAGCGTGCGCTTCCTCTTACAACGTCTTTTTTAACCCTCCGACTGCTAATTACGGAATGACATCTGGGTAATCCTGCATAAGTTTAAAGCACAAAATGATCTACAGCCACTAAGACCGCTACACTACGTACTCAAACACTCCCTTATTGGTGCCTTTGGAAATTATAATCTACACATGTACTAGATCATTATATTAAGCATAAGGAGAAGCCATAGCAGTCAAAGGTAAGTCACGTAAAGTAACAGATATGGCTACGTAAGAGATATGTCACGTAAAACAAGAGTTAAGTCACACAGAGTAGCAAAAGTTAAGTCAAGTAGAGTAACCAAAAGAGTTAAGTCACGTAAAGCGAGTCACATAAGGTGAGTAAGATTTAAGTGAGTCGATACTCCGGGAAGCTCTTTGTCGCGGGAAGTGATGGACCAAAGCCTCGTGTGCGTCCATTGCAAGGGTGTGTGTGTGGGTGAAGGTAGTAGTAGTAGTAGTAGTAGTAGTAGTAGTAGTAGTAGTAGTAGTAGTATGAAAAAAAGTGCGATGGACATAGTATAGCTGACACAAAGAGAAAAACCGTATATTTGACATTTCTTTGTTTTTTTACCTCTTTTTAACGAGCAACAGTAAGAATGAGCATTTTAACACTTCCTTTTTAGTTCTTGGCCCCTTTCCTAAAACATAAAAAAACGTGAAACAAAATAAATAGACCAAAATGATGAAATAATTTTTTAAGAAGTCAGCAGACAGCACAACAAGTATATAGGAACCAATAATCACGAAATAAGTGAATAGACAGCCATGAAGTAGTAATAGACAGACAAGAAGGAACTAAGTAAGCAGAAAAAAATAACGACAGACGACAAGACAGAGAAACGGAGATCGGCAGACAAAGAAGTAGACTGATAAAAAAGAACTTGATATAAACATAAGGTAAACAAATAAATACACGAAAAAACAGACATAAAGAGGAAGAGACAGATAGATAAACAGGAACAAGTAATAATGAAGTAAGACAGAAAAAAAACAAACAAACAAGACATGAAACGTTAACATAGACAGACAGACAGACCACACCAATAAACCAACTAAGAAAGAGGGTAAGATAGACAGAGACAGACAAATAGACGAAACATCAATGGCTAGACACACTGAGGTCGACAGTCAAGTGTGGACAGGCAAACAGAAACGAGAAAAACGTAATGTGACATGGACATACTAAGAGATAAACAAAGAAAAATAAATAAAACAATTGACTGATTAATGTTTTTTACCTGGAAAGACCAAGCTCACTTTTAAAGGTCAATTTCTCCTGGTCTCTCTCCTCCACCAATAGGATAAAAAACAGACAAAATAAGTAAAAGGATACAGGTATATCCACACAAACAAGGTCAATCAACAAAAAGATAGACACAGGCAAAATACACGTGGATAAAAGGATGCAAGCTAATGATAATCTCCCAGAATTACAATTTCCAGGTATAAATCTCACCTGCGAGCCACACAAAAAAAATAAAACGTTTCACTATTTTCCAGTCAAACCAACACACCTTCATTTTTCTCCTCCTGCGCATCGTCATGGATCAGCCATTGCTTTTGTTTTTCACATCTTTTATTTTTAGACATAAAGGAGACTCACCAAAAGCCACATAAACCAACAGCCTTCATAAGCAAAATGCCTACATTATCTTTTTTATTGGCTGAGGACTTTGATCTCCTTAGTTTTTTTTACACTAAAGGGAAAAACACTGAGGAGATTTGTAGAGCACTTCAATCCTACACATGGCAAAGCTGACTATACCAATGGGTCCGCGAAGTGAGGAAAAATTCACCAGTGGAAAAATCCAAAAAAATGCTAAAAACTCGTTAGATTTTTTACGAGGGTGACAGTAAAGAAGAATTCCGTTCAGTACCTACTC
>NC_087176.1:9915000-9922500 GCF_035594125.1 Scylla paramamosain
ATCTATCTATACAAACATATTTCTCCATTCCTCCTTTACTAGCACATCTTTTTCTCTCTCCTTCGTTCTTAATCTCATGTTCCCTGCACACCTTCCTCTTTTCCTTCCTCGCATACATGATTACATCTCTAACGCACACTCCCCTTCTCTAACACGCTTCTCTTCCCACTAACACACCTCCCTTAATCTTTGCCACACCTTCCATCCTCTCCCAAAACACACCCTTCCCGCCTTCAGCGATTCTCCCTTACAAACACTTCCCAATTGAGAGAAAAAAATAACATTGCATGGGAGATACAAACAAAAATGCAGCTTATGACACAATGACCCAACGGAAACATGCAAAGCGAGGGAGGGAGGGACAGTGAGGGAAGAGGCGAGCAGGAGAGGAATGGAAAACGAAAGGAGAATATAGAGGGAAGGTGAAAGGGAGGGAGGGAGGAAGATTTGTGGTGGAAGTAGGAAGGAGGGGAAAACAAAAGGGGGAAGGGGAAAAGGATGGAGAGTTTAGAAGGGTGGAAGAACTGGCTGTGTGAATGAGGGAAGGATTAAGGAAGGGATAAGGAAAGAGAAGCAGAATAAGGAGAGAGAGAGGGAGAAAGGAGAAACGACAGAAAAATGGAGTGAAATTGGGAAGAGGGAGATGAAGGGAGGTGAATAAAGGAAAAACATGGAGAGGAGGAGAGATAGAGGAAGACGAAGTGGAGAAGGGAAGGGAGAGGAAGACGAAGTAGAGAAGGGAAGGGAGAAGAGAAACCGGGAGAGATAAATGAAGAGAAAGAAGAAGGAGAGGGAGTGAAAAGGAGAGACTGGCGTGAGAGGAGAAATCGGAGGACGGAAGGAGGAAAGTGGAGTGCTGAAAAAAGTCGAGGTGGATGAAAAAAATCCAAAAAGACAGGAAAGGAAAAGTAGAAAAATAATGAAGGAGGAAGGGGAAAAGAAAGAATTGGGGAAGGAAGGATGAAGTAGACGTAACGGAGATGAGAGAGAGAGAGAGAGAGAGAGAGAGAGAGAGAGAGAGAGAGAGAGAGAGAGAGAGAGAGAGAGAGAGAGAGAGAGAGAAGAGAGAGAGAACCTATCCAGTCCTTTCTTAGGCATCATTACCTCACGATGCAGTTTGGCACAACACACGAGAGGAGAGAGTGAGTGGAGAGAGGGAGAAACGGAGAGGGGAGAGAGGCGGGAGGAAGGGGAGAAAGAGAAGACTAAAAGGGAGGAGAAATGAAGAAAGGAAGGGGAAGAGAAGGGAGGCGTTGAAGGGAAGGAATAGTGAGAGGAAAAAGGAAGAATAAGTGAGGAAAAACGAAAGGGGAAAGGAGAGAGAGAGAGAGAGAGAGAGAGAGAGAGAGAGAGAGAGAGAGAGAGAGAGAGAGAGAGAGAGAGAGAGAGAGAGAGAGAGAGAGAGAGTTACATATTATTTAGGGCATAACTTACTGTTGCTTGCCTTCACAAAATGGCGTTAAATTTCGTGAAGTTATACGTATATAATGATTCCGTGTGTGTGTGTGTGTGTGTGTGTGTGTGTGTGTGTGTGTGTGTGTGTGTGTGTGTGTGTGTGTGTGTGTGTGTGTGTGTGTGTGTGTGTGTGTGTTAATTAGATTGTTAGCATTTAATTTTGTACATGACCTGAAGGTACAAGAAAACTCACATTCCAAATTAGAGTAAACAGCCTTGTAGTGATATTGTTCGTTGTTACTCTTGCTGCTGTTGTTGTTATTATTATTATTATTATTATTATTATTATTATTATTATTATTATTATTATTATCATCAGAGGCTTTACTACTACTGGTACTATTACAATTATTACTATGGCTACTGCTATTGTCTTCCTTGTATTTCACCTCGTTCCTCTCTTCTTCCTCTTCCTCCTCTTCCTATAATTGCTGGTACTACTACTACTACTACTATCAGTACCACCACCACCACCACCACAAGAACAACAACAACAAATACTACTACTACTACTACTACTACTACTACTACTACTACCACAACTGTAACTACTCTCATAACCACAAATCATAGTAATTGCACACCACTAACAACACAACAAACATTCACACTCCCAATTCTAAAGTGAAAAACAAATACATATCTAGCTTTTGTCCTTTTTTCGGGTTTCACAGCAAATATTAAACTGTCGTGAACACAATGTAAATAAAAACCACCACTTTATATTGTCCATTAAGGTGTGTTATGGTACTCTGTGTGTGTGTGTGTGTGTGTGTGTGTGTGTGTGTGTGTGTGTGTGTGTGTGTGTGTGTGTGTGTGTGTGTGTGTGTGTGTGACACCTCCCTTTCATTCCGGAGCTTGGCGTGTGTGGTGCTCTCTCTCTCTCTCTCTCTCTCTCTCTCTCTCTCTCTCTCTCTCTCTCTCTCTCTCTCTCTCTCTCTCTCTCTCTCTCTCCACGCATTCACAAGGGTCAACAGTATGGTGTGTTATTCGGAGGAGTTTTTTTCACAGCTTTGGCAATACTATTGTGTAACTCTCTACGTGGCTGGTTGGGGGGTATATTATATAATGCTTTGTAGATGAGATGCGAAGGTAATGACAGGTGTAGGAGTAGTGTTGGTGGTACTGCTAGTGTTGTTATTATTAGTATTGTTCTTGTTATTGTTTATTATTATTATTATTATTATTATTATTATTATTATCATTATTATTACTGTTGTTGTTAGTAGTAGTAGTAGTAGTAGTAGTAGTAGTAGTAGTAGTAGTAGTAGTAGTAGTAGTAGTAGTAGCAGTAGCAGCAGCAGTAGTAACGATTATAACGTTAAATTAGATATAAAAAGACGAACAAGAACAAGAAGTAAAATAGCAGCAGCAACAACAACAACAACATAATAATAATAATAATAATAATAACAATAATAATAATAATAAAAATAACAATAGTAATATCACAACAACAATGTTCCTGGTATACATAATAATAAGCTTCCTGAACACCTTGTTGGGTGCAAGGAGTGTTTAACTGACCAACTGTTTATCTGCATGGCTGGCTGACCAATAATTAACTTCTCTCACTCTCACTCTCTCTCTCTCTCTCTCTCTCTCTCTCTCTCTCTCTCTCTCTCTCTCTCTCTCTCCAATACACGAACCCACAAATTACACCGCAACAGTTTTCCGTTTGTTCATCAGCACTTTTTGCCACAACTTTCCATACGCAAATATTCCTGTGTACGGAAAAAAAAAAAAAACAGGTAAATCCTAAAAAAAGCTGAATATTACTGGGAAAAAAGACTCCAGAAGACTCTGAAGAGATAATTTACCTTGATGACTGACTACCATAACGACTTCAACAACACCTCCAGGCAAAAATAACCGGGAAAAATGTTGGAATCCTTGAGGTAGCATAGTGTACAAGGGGGAATAGTCTATGAATGACTCTTTTTCTTGCACTTCTTGTAGCGCGGTGTTTATTTTGGTCTTAATGGCTTGTGTTGCTTCTGGAGTGGGTGTGTTAGTTGGTTTTAAGTAAGAAGAGTACTTGTTTCCCCGCGGTGTGGTCTTTGTGAAGGTGTACTAATGAGAGGACGCGTTCACACCTGCCTTCTGTCCTTCCAGTGACCCTCTTTCTCCCTCCTGTTTTTTTTTCTTTCCTGTCTTCCTTTCCGAGAGTAAATGTGTAAAGGTGACGCGGGTCTTGTTTTCTCACTATTTTTAACGCTAATACTACTACTACTACTACTACTAGCATGATTTGTACTAAAGGAACACAGGTTAAGAAAATAGATTTTATATTCGAGACTAGTTTCACGAATAGTAAGTGAGAATGAATGATTAGTTTTTCAGTTTGTTCTTTTTCATGTAAGAGTTGTATCAATGGCCACAGAATATTGTTACTACTACTACTACTACTACTACTACTACCACCATCACACTCGGTTACTTACGTTTCTACATTCTCTTGACAGCATGATCACCCGCACTTCATGTTCTAATAAACAAACATGTTATTGTTCTTCTCTATGCATTCAAACGAGATAACAGCACACCAGCACACTGAAAACATGTTGACCAGCAGCGCGGCATCACACTAATGTACGTAATTAAAGAAAACATTACGACAGGTTAGGGAGAGGTGCAGTTCTTTCATCGCTCCCTTACAGACTTGTTGCTTTCCCTTATTCCCTTGTCAGCCATATTGTGCTATTCTCCCTCCTCCCTTAAATACCTCAGGGAATCTTGTTTTTTCTTCCTCTTATTCCTTTAATACCTATTTGATTTCCTAGCTATGTATAATCTCTTCACGTCGTATCAATTAAATGTACATACATCTGTTATTGGTCTGTGTGGCGTAGAGAGTATGATTAAAGGGTCTATTTGTTATGAAGTGCGCTGTTTTGGTGGTGATGGAAGGTAATGGTGTTGTTTTGGTGGATTGTTTACTTGAGTTGGGTATTCTCGGGGTGATTACTCAGTCGTAGGTGATTTGATACAATGAAGTTAATTTTGGTATATATATATAAAATAGTCACATCCAGCTAGCCTGACCGAGACCTCGCCCTGACGTGCTACTTTTGCTGTCACACCAGTTTTGGATGAGCAAGTAAGCTGTATATAATAATTGTATCTGTAGAATAATCTGAAGGAATATAAGTAAGTGTATAATCTATTAAAAAAAAATAATAATAATAATGAAAATAAAACGTTGAACTCATCATGAAGGGCAAGGCACAGGTGACCAGCCTGACACCTCTCACACGCCAAGTGTTCCTGGGAGGCGATCCACCTGGCGGGATATTTAAGCTCCTGTTTTGGGAAAAGTGGCTGCGCTGTACCCACACCCTGACCCACACTGCTCGCCACTTTACACTGGTCGCATTACACTACTACTACTACTACTACTACTACTACTACTGCTACTGATTGGAAAGTGTATTTGCCCTCGGGTGCTTGCCATCGTTAAAGTTCGAAGAAGAAATCTCTTAGTTCCCTCAGTACGTGAACGCGTGTCTTGAAAGTCTGAGAGTGGCGGTGGCGGTGGCGGCGGCGGCGGCGGCGGCGGCGGTGGTCATGAGTGCAAGGGTCATAGAGGAGACGCTGGTTGTCATTCACGTGATGAAAGGAGGGGAGAAACCAAGCAAAACACACACACACACACACACACACACACACACACACACACACACACACACAACTAAACCTAACCAAACCAGACCTAACTTTACCTAAGATAACCTGGCCAAACCAAACCTAACTTAACCCGACCAAACCTAGCCAAATCTTTCATGAAGATGATAGTTTTCAAAGAACTACAGAACACACACACACACACACACACACACACACACACACACACACACACGTCCCAGGTCCTGATATAATGGCAGGTAAACTCACAGGAACCAATAATCTTACACATTAATCTCTCACCGCGGCGGTCCAGGAGCAACAAGGTGGAAAGGCAGGCAAGGAGCTCGAGACGGGGAACCCAATCGTTAAGAGCAAGGGAAGGAACTAAGGCAAGTTTTCATTTGTCAGGGAGGTTTGAAGGTAAGGGAGAGTTCAAGAAGATTTTAGGGTAATTGAGGGACATTGGTGGTGGTGGTGGTGGTGGTGGTGGTGGTGGTGGTTCTTTATCTTTCTTCTTGTTATTTTTCCTTTCTCTTTCTTTCTCTTACTTTTTGTTTTTCTTTCGTTGGTCGTTTCTTTCTTTATTGCTCGTTTTTCTTCTTGTTCTTCTTTTCTCTGCCTTCTTCATTTTTCGTCTTCTTTTTCTTGTTCTTAATTCTTTTTTTGTTCATTTTTCTTGTTGCTGTTATTTTTTCCTTGGTCTTTCTTTCTGCTCCTCATTTTTATTCTTCTTTCCTTCGTTGTTTCTTTCCTTCTTGTTCTTGTTTTTCTTACTCTCTTGGTCTTGTTCTTCTTTCTTCTGCCTTCATCCTTTTTCGTCTTCTTTTTCTTCCTCATTTTTACTTTTCTTTAGTTTTGTCAATGTATTTTTCTCCTTTTTCCTTTTTCTTTCTTTTCACTTTTCTTGAGCTTTCTATCAGTCCATCCACACACTTTTCAATCTCTCCTTACTTCCAGTCAATAAATATATCGAGCTGTCTTTCTATCTTTACTTCCCTTTAATTTCTCATCAATCAATCAGCACTTCTATCATTTTATTTCCTCAAGTCTTCCATCAGTCTAACCCTCTATCCCTCTCTCTCTTGAAATTTCCACCAGTCACAACAATTATTTTCCATTTTCTCAAGTCTTCCATCCGTCTCTCTATCTCTCTGTTCCTCTCCCCTTAGTTTTCATTCCTCGTCTTCCATCCTTCCATCTAATATTTACTCTGGTACCAAAATGACTCTCTCCTCATGACGACTCTTGGCTCTCTCTGTGTTTTCTCTTGAAGATAAACTCAAGTCAGAAGCCGCGACTGCCAAATTATATCTGCAGGACGGGAAGGGAAGGGAAGGGAAGGGAAGGGAAGAGAGGGGAAGGGAAGGGAAGGGAAGGGAAGGGAAGGGAAGGGAAGGGAAAGAGAAAGAAAGAGATGGAAAGGAAGAAAAATAAACGGATGAAATCGAGGGAACGAAAGAGGGGGGAGGTGAAGAAGATGGGCGGAAAGGAGGAGAAAGAAAAAGAGGAGGAGGAAGAGGAGAAATTACTATTGTGCAAGGGAAGAAAATGGAGAGGAACGAGAAACGAAAGAAGAAAATGAGGAAAAAATGTGAATTAGCTCATTAGGGAAGGAAGATAAGAGAGCTGAAAGAAAGTTAAAGATGAGGGGAGGAAGATGAGGGATTAGACGGAAGAAAAGAAGGGTTAAGAAAAGGAAGAAAAGGATAAAAGCATGGGGGAAAGAGAACGAAGGGAGAGAGAGAGTGCCAAGTGAGAGAAAGAAGGAAAAAGAGAAAGAGAAGATACTAGTAAGAAAGGATGGTAGAGGAAGAGGAGAAAGAAGGAATGGAGCGAGAAGGAGAGGGGGCAAGAAGAATGAGGAAGGGGACGGGGAGGGGGAAAGAAAGCTGAGAGAAGGGAGGGGAGAGGAAAGACTGATGGAGACCAAGGAGGAGAAAGAGCTGGAGGTGCAAGAAGAGAGAGCGAGAGCGAGAGAAAGAGGGAGAAGCAAGCAACAACAAAACAAGTGCCCTGCAAGAGTCGATAGGGCGTCTGAGAAAAGTAAATAAAGGAGTATTATTGGTGTGTTGCTGGAGTGCCCGTTGGGGAAGCATAAGTGTGTTCCCCCTTGTAATACATTCAGGAGCAGAGGTTACAAGTGAGGTGCCTCCCTGCCCTGCCTCTCACCCCTTAATTCGAGCTGAGAGGGAGAGATGAAGCCATAGCAACGAGAAATGATGAAGTGATGGATGGCTGGTTTACCTGATCTGTATGGAAGGAGGTATTTCTCTTCACTAATATTTCTCTGGTAGTTCGTGGTTGTTCTCGGTAAGTCAGTGAAAGTAGATGAAGGAAATGTAGATATAGGAGTCTTTGTGGGGAAGGAAACGTGCTATTTTTAAAGGGCACACTAGCAAACCTGTGCACTAGAAAACA